>NC_048576.1:10603012-10723012 GCF_013265735.2 Oncorhynchus mykiss | reverse complement strand
ATAAAAACACAATTTGATACTGACAAATATACAAGGACCAGTAATTAATTGTGGAAGCTGATATACACACAGCGGTGTTGTTGTCAGTAGACTGAGCCAGAGAAGCAGCCTGTGTGGGTGGTGTTGTGGTGTAGTGTGCTGTGCTGCAGGGGGGGAGAGGAGGGGAGACGGGCGAGGAGGAGAGGCAGGATAAAGGCAGAGTGACAGGCCCCACTTTGCCATCAGGCCTCATGACTGATCTGCCCTGACGCAGAGCCACACGCTCAGACACCATCCACAGAGGAGGAGGAGAGAGGGAAGGGAGGAGGGGAAGGAGAGAGGAAAAGGGTAAGGAGGGTGAGAGAGGTGAGGTAGGACACCCTGTCAGAGGGCGAGGAGGAGGGGGGGGGGGGGTGAGGTAGGACACCCTGTCAGAGGGCGAGGAGGAGGGGGGGGGGGGTGAGGTAGGACACCCTGTCAGTGGGCGAGGAGGAGGGGGGGGGGGGGGGTGAGGTAGGACACCCTGTCAGAGGGCGAGGAGGGTGAGAGAGGTGAGGTAGGACACCCTGTCAGAGGGCGAGGAGGGGAGGGGGGGGGGGTGAGGTAGGACACCCTGTCAGAGGGCGAGGAGGAGGGGGGGGGGGGGTGAGGTAGGACACCCTGTCAGAGGGCGAGGAGGAGGGGGGGGGGGGGGTGAGGTAGGACACCCTGTCAGAGGGCGAGGAGGAGGGGGGGGGGGGTGAGGTAGGACACCCTGTCAGAGGGCGAGGAGGGGGGGGGGGGGTGAGGTAGGACACCCTGTCAGAGTGCGAGGAGGGGGGAGGGTGGTGAGGTAGGACACCCTGTCAGAGGGCGAGGAGGAGGGGGGGGGGGGGGGGGGGGGGGTGAGGTAGGACACCCTGTCAGAGGGCGAGGAGGGGGGGGGGGGGGTGAGGTAGGACACCCTGTCAGAGGGCGAGGAGGAGGGGGGGGGGTGAGGTAGGACACCCTGTCAGAGGGCGAGGAGGGGGGAGGGGGTGAGGTAGGACACCCTGTCAGAGGGCGAGGAGGGGGGAGGGGGTGAGGTAGGACACCCTGTCAGAGGGCGAGGAGGGGGGAGGGGGGTGAGGTAGGACACCCTGTCAGAGGGCGAGGAGGGGGGAGGGGGGTGAGGTAGGACACCCTGTCAGAGGGCGAGGAGGGGGGAGGGGGGTGAGGTAGGACACCCTGTCAGAGGGCGAGGAGGGGGGGGGGGGTGAGGTAGGACACCCTGTCAGAGGGCGAGGAGGGGGGGGGGGGGGGTGAGGTAGGACACCCTGTCAGAGGGCGAGGAGGGGGGGGGGGGGGGTGAGGTAGGACACCCTGTCAGAGGGCGAGGAGGGGGGGGGGGGGGTGAGGTAGGACACCCTGTCAGAGGGCGAGGAGGGGGGAGGGGGGTGAGGTAGGACACCCTGTCAGAGGGCGAGGAGGGGGGGGGGGGGGGTGAGGTAGGACACCCTGTCAGGAGGAGGGGGGGGGGGGTGAGGTAGGACACCCTGTCAGAGGGCGAGGAGGGGGGGGGGTGGGTGAGGTAGGACACCCTGTCAGAGGGCGAGGAGGGGGGGGGGGGGGGGTGAGGTAGGACACCCTGTCAAAGGGCGAGGAGGGGGGGGGGGGGGGGTGAGGTAGGACACCCTGTCAGAGGGCGAGGGGGGGGGGGGGGGTGAGGTAGGACACCCTGTCAGAGGGCGAGGAGGGGGGGGGGGTGAGGTAGGACACCCTGTCAGAGGGCGAGGAGGGGGGGGGTGAGGTAGGACACCCTGTCAGAGGGCGAGGAGGGGGGGGGTTGGGGTAGGACACCCTGTCAGAGGGCGAGGAGGGGGGGGGTGAGGTAGGACACCCTGTCAGAGGGCGAGGAGGGGGGGGGTGAGGTAGGACACCCTGTCAGAGGGCGAGGAGGGGGGGGGTGAGGTAGGACACCCTGTCAGAGGGCGAGGAGGGGGGAGGGGGGTGAGGTAGGACACCCTGTCAGAGGGCGAGGAGGGGGGTGAGGTAGGACACCCTGTCAGAGGGCGAGGAGGAGGGGGGGGGGGGGTGAGGTAGGACACCCTGTCAGAGGGCGAGGAGGGGGGGGGTGAGGTAGGACACCCTGTCAGAGGGCGAGGAGGGGGGGGGTGAGGTAGGACACCCTGTCAGAGGGCGAGGAGGGGGGGGGTGAGGTAGGACACCCTGTCAGAGGGCGAGGAGGGGGGGGGTGAGGTAGGACACCCTGTCAGAGGGCGAGGAGGGGGGAGGGGGTGAGGTAGGACACCCTGTCAGAGGGCGAGGAGGGGGGAGGGGGGTGAGGTAGGACACCCTGTCAGTGGGCGAGGAGGAGGGAGGGGGGGGGGGGTGAGGTAGGACACCCTGTCAGAGGGCGAGGAGGAGGGGGGGGGGGTGAGGTAGGACACCCTGTCAGAGGGCGAGGAGGAGGAGGGGGGGGGGGGGGGGTGAGGTAGGACACCCTGTCAGAGGGCGAGGAGGGGGGAGGGGGGTGAGGTAGGACACCCTGTCAGAGGCCGAGGAGGAGGGGGGGGGGGTGAGGTAGGACACCCTGTCAGAGGGCGAGGAGGGGGGAGGGGGGTGAGGTAGGACACCCTGTCAGAGGGCGAGGAGGGGGGGGGGGGGTGAGGTAGGACACCCTGTCAGAGGGCGAGGAGGGGGGAGGGGGGTGAGGTAGGACACCCTGTCAGAGGGCGAGGAGGGGGGGGGGGTGAGGTAGGACACCCTGTCAGAGGGCGAGGAGGGGGGAGGGGGGTGAGGTAGGACACCCTGTCAGAGGGCGAGGAGGGGGGTGAGGTAGGACACCCTGTCAGAGGGCGAGGGGGGGGGGGGGGGGGGGTGAGGTAGGACACCCTGTCAGAGGGCGAGGAGGGGGGGGGGGGGGGGGGGTGAGGTAGGACACCCTGTCAGAGGGCGAGGAGGAGGGGGGGGGGGGGGGTGAGGTAGGACACCCTGTCAGAGGGCGAGGAGGGGGTGAGGAGGAGTAGTGGTGTCCTTTAGTAGTTTCTTTGCAGCAATTCGACCGTGCTTCTACATCTGCATTGCTTTCTGTTTGCGGTTTTAGACTGGGTTTCTGTACAGTACTTTGACATCGGCTGATGTAAAAAGGGCTTTATAAATACATTTGATTGAGTCAAGCAATCTCATCGGAGTTGAAGTTGAGTTGTCTGTTACTTGAACGCGGTGAAACATTTATTTCTGCTGCGATCTGAGGTGCAGTTAACTCTAATGAACGTATCCTCTGCGGCAGCGGTAATTCTGGGTCTTCCTTTCCTGTGGTGGTCCTCATGAGAGACAGTTAACTCTAATGAACGTATCCTCTGCGGCAGCGGTAATTCTGGGTCTTCCTTTCCTGCGGCGTTCCTCATGAGAGCCAGTTAACTCTAATGAACGTATCCTCTGCAGCAGAGGTAACTCTGGGTCTTCCATTCCTGTGGTTGTCCTCATGAGAGACAGTTAACTCTAATGAACGTATCCTCTGCGGCAGCGGTAATTCTGGGTCTTCGTTTCCTGTGGTGGTCCTCATGAGAGCCAGTTAACTCTAATGAACGTATCCTCTGCGGCAGCGGTAATTCTGGGTCTTCGTTTCCTGTGGTGGTCCTCATGAGAGCCAGTTAACTCTAATGAACTCATCCTCTGCGGCAGAGGTAACTCTGGGTCTTCGTTTCCTGTGGCGTTCCTCATGAGAGACAGGTAACTCTAATGAACGTATCCTCTGCGGCAGCGGTAATTCTGGGTCTTCGTTTCCTGTGGCGTTCCTCATGAGAGCCAGTTAACTCTAATGAACGTATCCTCTGCGGCAGCGGTAATTCTGGGTCTTCGTTTCCTGTGGTGGTCCTCATGAGAGCCAGTTAACTCTAATGAACTCATCCTCTGCAGCAGAGTTAACTCTGGGTCTTCCTTTCCTGTGGTGGTCCTCATGAGAGACAGTTAACTCTAATGAACGTATCCTCTGCGGCAGCGGTAATTCTGGGTCTTCGTTTCCTGTGGCGTTCCTCATGAGAGACAGGTAACTCTAATGAACGTATCCTCTGCGGCAGCGGTAATTCTGGGTCTTCGTTTCCTGTGGTGGTCCTCATGAGAGACAGTTAACTCTAATGAACGTATCCTCTGCGGCAGCGGTAATTCTGGGTCTTCGTTTCCTGTGGCGTTCCTCATGAGAGACAGTTAACTCTAATGAACGTATCCTCTGCGGCAGCGGTAATTCTGGGTCTTCGTTTCCTGTGGTGGTCCTCATGAGAGCCAGTTAACTCTAATGAACGTATCCTCTGCGGCAGCGGTAACTCTGGGTCTTCCATTCCTGTGGTGGTCCTCATGAGAGCCAGTTAACTCTAATGAACTCATCCTCTGCGGCAGAGGTAACTCTGGGTCTTCGTTTCCTGTGGCGTTCCTCATGAGAGACAGGTAACTCTAATGAACGTATCCTCTGCGGCAGCGGTAATTCTGGGTCTTCGTTTCCTGTGGCGTTCCTCATGAGAGCCAGTTAACTCTAATGAACGTATCCTCTGCGGCAGCGGTAATTCTGGGTCTTCGTTTCCTGTGGCGTTCCTCATGAGAGCCTGTTTCATCATAATGCTTGATGGTTTTTCTGACTGCACTTGAATAAACTTTCAAAGTTCCTGCATTGACTGACCTTCATGTCTTGAAGTAATGATGGACCGTCATTTCTATTTGCTTATTTGAGCTGTTCTTGCCATAATATGGACTTGGTCTTTTACCAAATAGGGGCTATCTTCTGTATACCACCCCTACCTTGTCAAAACACAATTGATTGGCTCAAATGCATTAATTCACGTTTAACAAGGCACACCTGTTAATTGAAATGCATTCCACCTCATGAAGCTGGTTGAGAGAATGCCAAGAGTGTGCAAAGCTGTCATCAAGGCAAAGGGTGGCTACTTTGAAGAATCTCAAATATAAAATATATTTTGATTTGTTTAACACTTTTGGTTACTACATGATTCCATGTGTTATTTCATAGTTTTGATATCTTCACTATTATTCTACAATGTAGAAAATAGTAAAAAATAAAGAAACACCCAGGAATGAGTAGGTAACTGGTACCATATATGCTGAAAGACCAGGCTGTTCTAGTGTTAAGGCAGCACACCTATAGAACTCTCCTTGTTGTCTTTGCGTGTCAAAAAAGATGCACGTCAAATAACACAGTTCTATTATAGAATGTTGTGTGTGCTGAATTTGCACGTGTAAGCCAAGAGCCACCGTTACGAGCGCTGTCAAAGCTGTACAATACTGCGTTGGTAATAAGGCATTATTTGTTTGACCGAATGGGAAAACATCTGTGTGAGCATTTGAAATTAGATCAGGATCAAAAAATGTTTGATTCAATATTATTATCAGGTTCTGGGGTAGCTAGCTGGCTTTAGCTTGGTACCTAAGCTAGCACAAATGCAACCAGCCTGAAAACAATGACCAGTAGAAACTGCAGTCATTTTCATTATTCTTAGCAATGATATAGGAATCATTGTGAGTCAATATTAGCTAGATATTCACTTGTTGTTCTCCTATTGAAATAACTAGCTAGCCAGCTACTTGTATTTAATTTTTTATTTAACCTTTATTTAACTAGGCAAGACAGTTAAGAGCAAATTCTTATTTACAATGACGTATTGACATTCATATTGCACTGTACAGCCTTACCTAAGGATTGGGAATCAATGAAATGGGATATCAGTCTTCTCAGTACCCAAGTGCTCCAAAACATCCACGTTGTATGGTTTTTCCTCTGGAATAGTGGTCAATACACACAGTAAGTTGACTGGTACAATAAATGTGGCTGAATTCACAGTGGTTTCAGAGTCCCGCAATAAGAGCTACGACACTAATGTTCTCTGGCTGTCACTGAGTAGACTGATACCCCATGTAACTGATCCACAATCTATAGGTAAGGCTGTACAGTGAAATAAGTATTCCCTCCCAATGCAATTCTAAAGTATAATACATCCAGTGTGATTTCAACACATTTTTATCAAATTAACTAATTGTCTTTTGTTGAATTTATCTAAGAACATTCCAACCTTGTTTTTCATTATGTATTCCATTATGGCATGATTCCACTTGTTTTGTATGCATTTGCATCACTTTCATTGAGAGACTTTTATTTTGAAGTCTAACCGCAAAGTCCACTATTGTGGCTAATCCTTATTGTGGATAGCTTCACATAGTTGGGTCCGACCACCATTAATCAAATAAGAACTGTTTCATAAATGAGGGTTATTTTAGATGATGACACCTAGCTAGATAGTTAGCTAGCTAACTAGAGCTACTGAAACAGATGCTGTTTTGATATGTTTTTGGGGAAGAACATTGTTTGCTAGCTAGCTAGCTTTTTTATGACCAGCATTGTAGGTGCGTGAGACAGCTTTACCAGCATCATAGCATGATGTGACATATGAAATACGAGTGATAGTGTAATCAATGTGTAATAACTACGTGAAAAAATGTATGAACGTGTTAAATTATGTGATGTGCGATCATATTCAGGTCCTGATTGGTCAAATATTGTTATTTAACACGTCAAATAGTGTTATTTGTATCTTTTTTGACACCCAAACAGCGTTCCATACCTCCCACACCTCTCTGATTCAGAGGCATTGGGTTAAAAGCAGAAGACACATTTCAGTTGAACGCATTCAGTTGTACAACTGAATAGGTATCCCCCTTTCCCTTCAGTTCAGTGTCTGTGTCTGCTCTGTGTCAATGCCAAGTGGGGCGGGACAAACAGATGAAATCAGCCACAATACTGAGAACAGTGCTCTGTTTCAACCCAGTACCATGTACTTACAACATCACTGTCTCTTCCTTCCCTCTTCGTCTCCCCGTCTCTCTCCCCGTCTCTCTCTCCCCCTTCTCTCCCCCTTCTCTCTCTACTCTCTCTATAAAGCTCTGTTTCTCTCCCCGGCTCTCTCTCTCTCTCTACTCTCTCTATAAAGCTCTGTTTCTCTCCCCCTTCTCTCTCTTTGTCTCTCTACTCTCTCTATAAAGCTCTGTTTCTCTCCTTCTCTCTCTTTGTCTCTCTACTCTCTCTATAAAGCTCTGTTTCTCTCTCTCTTTGTCTCCCTACTCTCTCTATAAAGCTCTGTTTCTCTCCCCCTTCTCTCTCTTTGTCTCTCTACTCTCTCTATAGAGCTCTGTTTCTCTCCCTGTCTCTCTCGCTCTCTCTCTGTCTCTCTACTCTCTCTATAAAGCTCTGTTTCTCTCCCTGTCTCTCTCGCTCTCTCTCTGTCTCTCTACTCTCTCTATAAAGCTCTGTTTCTCTCCCCCTTCTCTCTCTCTGTCTCTCTACTCTCTCTATAAAGCTCTGTTTCTCTCCCCCTTCTCTCTCTTTGTCTCTCTACTCTCTCTATAGAGCTCTGTTTCTCTCCACCTTCTCTCTCTTTGTCTCTCTACTCTCTCTATAAAGCTCTGTTTCTCTCCACCTTCTCTCTCTTTGTCTCTCTACTCTCTCTATAAAGCTCTGTTTCTCTCTCTCTTTGTCTCCCTACTCTCTCTATAAAGCTCTGTTTCTCTCCCCCTTCTCTCTCTGTCTCTCTACTCTCTCTATAAAGCTCTGTTTCTCTCCACCTTCTCTCTCTTTGTCTCTCTACTCTCTCTATAGAGATCTGTTTCTCTCCACCTTCTCTCTCTTTGTCTCTCTACTCTCTCTATAAAGATATGTTTCTCTCCCTGTCTCTCTCTCCACCTTCTCTCTCTTTGTCTCCCTACTCTCTCTACAAAGCTCTGTTTCTCTCCCCCTTCTCTCTTTGTCTCTCTACTCTCTCTACAAAGCTCTGTTTCTCTCCCCCTTCTCTCTTTGTCTCTCTACTCTCTCTATAAAGCTCTGTTTCTCTCCACCTTCTCTCTCTACTCTCTCTATAAAGCTGTTTCTCTCCCCCTTCTCACTCTTTGTCTCTCTCTCTCTCTCTTTGTCTCTCTACTCTCTCTATAAAGCTCTGTTTCTCTCCACCTTCTCTCTCTACTCTCTCTACAAAGCTCTGTTTCTCTCCCCCTTCTCTCTTTGTCTCTCTACTCTCTCTACAAAGCTCTGTTTCTCCCCCCCCTTCTCTCTTTGTCTCTCTACTCTCTATAAAGCTCTGTTTCTCTCCCCCTTCTCTCGCTTTGTCTCTACTCTCTATAAAGCTCTGTTTCTCTCCCCCTTCTCTCGCTTTGTCTCTCTACTCTCTCTATAAAGCTCTGTTTCTCTCTGTCTCTCTCTCCACCTTCTCTCCCTTTGTCTCTCTACTCTCTCTATAAAGCTCTGTTTCTCTCTGTCTCTCTCTCCACCTTCTCTCCCTTTGTCTCTCTACTCTCTCTATAAAGCTCTGTTTCTCTCTGTCTCTCTCTCCACCTTCTCTCTCTTTGTCTCTCTACTCTCTCTATAAAGCTCTGTTTCTCTCCCCCTTCTCTCTCTTTGTCTCTCTACTCTCTCTATAGAGCTCTGTTTCTCTCCCGGTCTCTCTCTACTCTCTCTATAAAGCTCTGTTTCTCTCCCCTCCTGTCTGGCATGTTTAGCGGCAGAGTGGATGTAAAGGCAGTAATAGAAAGCAGCTGGCCCTGACAGTGTTCTGTTCTGAGCTGCCTGAGGGGAAGAACATGGGAGGAAAGAGGGAATGAGGGAGGGAGAGAGAAGGGGTGGAGAAAAAGAGAGGAGGGAATAGGGAGAGGGCTTTGTGACTGACTGACATCTAGAAAGAATGTAATTTGGCACGACAGCCAGGCTACAGAGAGGGAGGGAGAGAGAGAGTGGGATAGAAAGAGAGAAAGAGAGATATAGGGGGGAGAGAGAGAGCGAGCTAATGTTTGTTTAATGTGGGATTGTCCTCAACTTGTAATTGGTCTTTAAGGAAGCAGGAGGAGAGGCTTCAAACACTGTCGGCTCAGTGGGAGCGTTTACCCATAATGCCTTAGTGTACTGTACATCCCAAATGGTACGTTGTTGCCTTTATACTCTAATACTGGTCCTTATATTCTAATTCTGGGCCTTTTATATTCTAATACTGGGCCTTTTATATTCTAATACTGGGCCTTTATATTCTAATTCTGGGCCTTTATATTCTAATACTGGGCCTTTATATTCTAATACTGGGCCTTTATATTCTAATACTGGGCCTTTATATTCTAATACTGGTCCTTTATATTCTAATACTGGGCCTTTATGCTCTAATACTGGGCCTTTATATTCTAACACTGGGCCTTTATATTCTAATACTGGGCCTTTATATTCTAATACTGGGCCTTTATATTCTAACACTGGGCCTTTATATTCTAATACTGGGCCTTTATATTCTAATACTGGGCCTTTATACTCTAATACTGGTCCTTATATTCTAATTCTGGGCCTTTATATTCTAATACTGGGCCTTTATATTCTAGTACTGGGCCTTTATATTCTAATACTGGGCCTTTATATTCTAATACTGGGCCTTTATATTCTAATACTGGGCCTTTATATTCTAATACTGGGCCTTTATATTCTAATACTGGGCCTTTATATTCTAATTCTGGGCCTTTATATTCTAACACTGGGCCTTTATATTCTAATACTGGGCCTTTATATTCTAATACTGGGCCTTTATACTCTAATACTGGTCCTTATATTCTAATTCTGGGCCTTTATATTCTAATACTGGGCCTTTATACTCTAATACTGGGCCTTTATATTCTAATACTGGGCCTTATATTCTAATACTGGGCCTTTATATTCTAATTATGGCCCTTATATTCTAATACCGGGCCTTATATTCTAATACTGGGCCTTTATATTCTAATACTGGGCCATTATATCACTGAGCCTTTATATTCTAATACTGAGCCTTTATACTCTAATACTGGGCCTTTATACTCTAATACTGGGCCTTTATATTCTAATACTGGGCCTTTATACTCTAATTCTGGGCCTTTATACTCTAATTCTGGGCCTTTATATTCTAATTCTGGGCCTTTATATTCTAATACTGGGCCTTTATATTCTAATACTGGGCCTTTATATTCTAATTATGGCCCTTATATTCTAATACTGGGCCTTACATTCTAATACTGGGCCTTATATTCTAATACTGGGCCTTTATATTCTAATACTGGGCCTTTATATTCTAATTATGGCCCTTATATTCTAATACTGGGCCTTACATTCTAATACTGGGCCTTTATATTCTAATACTGGGCCTTTATATTCTAATACTGGGCCTTTATATTCTAATTATGGCCCTTATATTCTAATACTGGGCCTTTATATTCTAATACTGGGCCTTTATATTCTAATACTGGGCCTTTATACTCTAATACTGGGCCTTTATATTCTAATACTGGGCCTTTATATTCTAATACTGGGCCTTTATACTCTAATACTGGGCCTTTATATGCTAATTCTGGGCCTTTATACTCTAATACATGCCCTTATATTGTAATACTGGGCCTTTATATTCTATTACTGGGCCCTTATATTCTAATTCTGGGCCTTTATTTTCTAATACTGGGCCATTATATCACTGAGCCTTTATATTCTAATACTGGGCCTTTATTTTCTAATACTGGGCCTTATATACTGGGCCCTTATATTCTTCTACTGGGCCCTTATGTTCTAATACTGGGCCCATATATTCAATTCTGGGCCTCAAACCCAGTTCCACTGATTATTTTCTTCATTGTTTCCCTCTCATCAGGGGAATGATTTTAGACCTGGGACATCAGGTGTCAGGTAGAACAGAATAACAGCAGACTGGACCTCCTCGAGTCAGAGTTGAATACCCCTTATATAGGGAATAAGGTGCCATTTGGGACGCTGACCCCCTAATGCCTCTGCATCTCCTCTCCTCGCGACCACCAGATCCCCTCCTCCTCTTCTTCCTGAATCCCTACCTCTAACGCACACAGCATTCTCTCTCTCTTACTCTGGCACTGTGTGTGTTTGTGGAGCTGGTTCTGGTTAGTGTCAGGGCTTTAGAGGGTTAGACCCTGGCCCCCGAAGTCCCCCAGGAGACAGGCTAAAGCCCCGACCCAGGCCAAGGGCAGGTTTCACTGGGGAGCTGAAGCCCCTCTCCCCACTGGACACCCCTCAGCCTGGAGGTCATGTGTCTTTGTACTGATTAACATTTCAAGGTGACGGCTGATATTCTCTCGCTCTCTCTCTGCCCATCCCCCATTGTGGGCAGTATGCACGGTGGCCTCTCTCAATAGTCTGTACAAAGCTCTCCTTACCCTACCGCTCAATCCCTCGCTCGTCCCTGAACGTTAGGGCCTAGACTCACCAGGAAAAAGCAGCAGGAGTTCTGTTGACGAAGGCTGACGCATTCCGTTTTTGGTTTCCCTCAAAATAGGATAGTTAAAATAAAGTTTTTAAAAAATGGTGTGTGGTTTTGACTGTAATCTTTGTGAGGAGAGAAAAACACCACCACCACACAGATACAGAGATAGTCTATTTAAGACTGCAGACCAGACCTCCATGTCTCTCTGTTTACATCTGTGAGTTAAACCACTGCATCTGCTCTGTGTTAACTCACTGATTTGTCCTGTAGTAGTACTGTTCCATGGTTCAGTCTGTAGTCAGATATTGCATCAGATATTGTGTTGACTGAATTCACACCTTGGATTGGCTAGATCCATAGGGGCCTTATCATTTATTTGTTTATCTTTTGAAAACTACACAAGTACTTGAATCGTTCTACAGATAGAGTATATTTTGCGTACAGTTGATCTTTTAAGTAGAAATTGAACACTGACATTGAATTAAAAGCCTGCAATATTAAATGAAATGCCATTTAATGTAGACCGCATGGGTAAATTAAACCAATCAGCAGTTTTACATGTCCCTTGTTATGTTTTTACGACTTCTAGGAAGATTCTAACCCACTTTATGACAGAATTCTTACAATTTGGTGAAATAAAATGTATGTTTTTTTTTAAACCAAATTTACACTACCCAAAATGTAATCTGTTCGTGGAACGACCCAGTTATAATTGTATAATACTATGTGGATGCACAACAACATGTACATTTAACACATATGCTACTGTGAGGACATGGAGATGCAGCACTCTGTCTCCTGCTGCTCCACAGCCACATCCCCCTTCTTCATTACACTCATCCTGCTGAGGACAGGCAAGCAGACTGTCATCCTGCTGAGGACAGGCAAGCAGACTGACAGACTGCTGCAAAGACAGAGAGGGGATGAGCCAGATGCTGTCTGTCTGTCTCTGTCTCTGTCTGTCTGTCTGTCTGTCTGTCTCTCTCCCACCCACCCTCCCTGCCTGCTTGTGTGTGTGCCTGTCTCTCTCCCTGCCTGTCTCTCCCTTCCTGCCTGTCTCTCCCTTCCTGCCTGTCTCTCCCTTCCTGCCTGTCTCTCCCTTCCTGCCTGCCTGTCTCTCCCTTCCTGCCTGCCTGTCTCTCCCTTCCTGCCTGCCTGTCTCTCCCTTCCTGCCTGCCTGTCTCTCCCTTCCTGCCTGTCTCTCCCTGCCTGCCTGTCTCTCCCTGCCTGTCTGTCTCTCCCTGCCTGTCTGTCTCTCCCTGCCTGTCTGTCTCTCCCTGCCTGTCTGTCTCTCCCTGCCTGTCTGTCTCTCCCTGCCTGCCTGTCTCTCCCTGCCTGTCTCTCCCTGCCTGCCTGCCTCTCTCTCTCTGCCTGCCTGCCTCTCTCTCTCTGCCTGCCTGCCTGCCTCTCTCTCTCTGCCTGCCTGCCTGTCTCTCCCTGCCTGCCTGTCTCCCTGGCTGTCTCTCGATCTGTCTATTTTATTGTGTTATAGCCTGAATATTAAATGGGTTCTACTAAGCTGACATATGGAATTGTTTTAAGACGGTCATACCAAGGATAATTTAGCCATTTGATTTGTAATTTTAGGACCTCTTTAGGTACCCCAAAAATATATTTCCAAAGATTATTTGATAAAACATTGAATTTGGCTTTAGAAACACACTGAATAACAGATTCCTGTATGGAAAATCAGATTAGTAAAAAATAAATAAAATTGTCTCTCCTAAATCTGAGAGATATAAGAAATATCAGGAAAGTATGTACAGTGTATATACATTTTTACCCATATGTTTATTTTTTTATTTATTTTTATTTAAATAAAAAGAAATTGCAATAAACTACTTCCATATATATTTTCCTTCATATTTGAACTGGTTCCAGGCTACCTTCAAACGAGGCTTGTGGGCGTTCTAGAGCAGAACAACGTACGTGTTTCTGAGTGTCACGTTTCCATAGAAGGGTCATATTAGCGTAGCTCCGACTTAGCTGACAGCTACTTTATTGAGTAAAAGTGTATTTAATATGTGCTGTTCCCACCTAGCTATCTTAAGATGAATGCACCTTGGATAAGAGTCTGCTAAATGACTCATGTACAAATCTAGTGTGTAGCCCAAACTGTTCAGACGCTACAGCCATTTTCGTGGGAAGACCTGTTTTCGGGATGTCTCATGGTCTTAACAAACACTGCTGTAGCTCGGCCACCTTCCACCACAGATGTAGAAAGCTGCCATTGAGGTGGGTGCAGACGCAGGCCATGAAGACGCAGGCCATGAAGACGCAGGCCATGAAGACGCAGGCCATGAAGACGCAGGCCATGAAGACGCAGGCCATGAAGACGCAGGCCATGAAGACGCAGGCCATGAACAACGCAGGCCATGAAGGCCATGAAGACGCAGGCCATGAAGACGCAGGCCATGAACGACGCAGGCCATGAAGACGCAGGCCATGAACAACGCAGGCCATGAAGGCCATGAAGACGCAGGCCATGAAGACGCAGGCCATGAAGGCCATGAAGACGCAGGCCATGAAGGCCATGAAGACGCAGGCCATGAAGGCCATGAAGACGCAGGCCATGAAGGCCATGAACAACGCAGGCCATGAAGGCCATGAAGACGCAGGCCATGAAGACGCAGGCCATGAAGGCCATGAAGACGCAGGCCATGAAGGCCATGAAGACGCAGGCCATGAAGGCCATGAAGACGCAGGCCATGAAGGCCATGAAGACGCAGGCCATGAAGGCCATGAAGACGCAGGCCATGAAGACGCAGGCCATGAAGACGCAGGCCATGAAGACGCAGGCCATGAACAACGCAGGCCATGAAGGCCATGAAGACGCAGGCCATGAAGATGCAGGCCATGAAGACGCAGGCCATGAACAACGCAGGCCATGAAGGCCATGAAGACGCAGGCCATGAAGGCCATGAAGACGCAGGCCATGAAGGCCATGAACAACGCAGGCCATGAAGGCCATGAAGACGCAGGCCATGAAGACGCAGGCCATGAAGGCCATGAAGACGCAGGCCATGAAGGCCATGAAGACGCAGGCCATGAAGGCCATGAAGACGCAGGCCATGAAGACGAAGGCCATGAAGACGCAGGCCATGAAGACGCAGGCCATGAAGACGCAGGCCATGAAGACGCAGGCCATGAAGACGCAGGCCATGAAGACGCAGGCCATGAAGGCCATGAAGACTCAGGCCATGAAGACGCAGGCCATGAAGACGCAGGCCACGAAGGCCATGAAGACGCAGGCCATGAAGACGCAGGCCATGAAGACGCAGGCCATGAAGGCCATGAAGACGCAGGCCATGAAGACGCAGGCCACGAAGGCCATGAAGACGCAGGCCACGAAGGCCATGAAGACGCAGGCCACGAAGGCCATGAAGACGCAGGCCACGAAGGCCATGAAGACGCAGGCCACGAAGGCCATGAAGACGCAGGCCACGAAGGCCATGAAGACGCAGGCCATGAAGACGCAGGCCATGAAGACGCAGGCCATGAAGACGCAGGCCATGAAGACGCAGGCCACGAAGGCCATGAAGACGCAGGCCATGAAGACGCAGGCCATGAAGACGCAGGCCATGAACAACGCAGGCCATGAAGGCCATGAAGACGCAGGCCATGAAGACGCAGGCCATGAAGGCCATGAAGACGCAGGCCATGAAGGCCATGAAGACGCAGGCCATGAAGGCCATGAAGACGCAGGCCATGAAGGCCATGAAGACGCAGGCCATGAAGACGCAGGCCATGAAGGCCATGAAGACGCAGGCCATGAAGGCCATGAAGACGCAGGCCATGAAGACGCAGGCCATGAAGACGCAGGCCATGAAGACGCAGGCCATGAAGACGCAGGCCATGAAGGCCATGAAGACTCAGGCCATGAAGACGCAGGCCACGAAGGCCATGAAGACACAGGCCACAAAGGCCATGAAGACGCAGGCCATGAAGACGCAGGCCATGAAGACGCAGGCCATGAAGACGCAGGCCATGAAGGCCATGAAGACGCAGGCCATGAAGACGCAGGCCACGAAGGCCATGAAGACGCAGGCCACGAAGGCCATGAAGACGCAGGCCACGAAGGCCATGAAGACGCAGGCCACGAAGGCCATGAAGACGCAGGCCACGAAGGCCATGAAGACGCAGGCCACGAAGGCCATGAAGACGCAGGCCATGAAGACGCAGGCCATGAAGACGCAGGCCATGAAGGCCATGAAGACGCAGGCCACGAAGGCCATGAAGACGCAGGCCACGAAGGCCATGAAGACGCAGGCCACGAAGGCCATGAAGACGCAGGCCACGAAGGCCATGAAGACGCAGGCCACGAAGGCCATGAAGACGCAGGCCACGAAGGCCATGAAGACGCAGGCCACGAAGGCCATGAAGACGCAGGCCACGAAGGCCATGAAGACGAAGGCCATGAAGACGCAGGCCACGAAGGCCATGAAGACGAAGGCCATGAAGACGCAGGCCATGAAGACGCAGGCCATGAAGGCCATGAAGACGCAGGCCACGAAGGCCATGAAGACGAAGGCCATGAAGACGCAGGCCACGAAGGCCATGAAGACGCAGGCCACGAAGGCCATGAAGACGCAGGCCATGAAGACGCAGGCCACGCAGGCCATGAAGACGCAGGCCATGCAGGTCATGAAGATGCAGGCCATGCAACAAAAAAACAGTTTTTGAATGTTCCTACGCAAAGCAAAAGTGTGATTTATCAAACAATCCTACAAGCGTCAAATATATGCACACCGGTAAGAGAGAGCCATTGATAAATACCAATTGTTCTCAGCCTCAGTGCTTGTGCACAACCTTGGGCATTTAGAAACGCACATGGTTAAAATCATCCCTTTAAAGCTTGGGCATTTAGAAACACACATGGTTAAAATCATCCCTTTAAAGCTTGGGCATTTAGAAACACACATGGTTAAAATCATCCCTTTAAAGCTTGGGCATTTAGAAACACACATGGTTAAAATCATCCCTTTAAAGCTTGGGCATTTAGAAACACACATGGTTAAAATCATCCCTTTAAAGCTTGGGCATTTAGAAACACACATGGTTAAAATCATCCCTTTAAAGCTTGGGCATTTAGAAACACACATGGTTAAAATCATCCCTTTAAAGCTTGTGGGGAATATACAGTACAACACCATACCATTGAATACAACGGCCCCAGAAATACAACGGCCCCAGAAATACAACGGCCCCAGAAATACAACGGCCCCAGAAATACAACGGCCCCAGAAATACAACGGCCCCAGAAAAATATAAATAAATTCCCAGACTGAAATAGAGGTGCTAGTGTCAGAGATTGAGTACAACCTAAATGTTCTGTTTTGCTCCCTCAGTTGTGGCCTGACCAGTAAAAATGAAAACACCTCAACAAAGAGAGGATCATTAAGACAGTTCGTTGCTTTAGTAATGGCAAATATACTTCCAGTTGAGTAGTCAACACTCAACAATAAACCATCCATCCTCAACAGCTCCCTTCTGTAGGCGTATCCCAGGGTGCTTTTATTTGGCCCCCCCCAAGTTTTGTGAGAGAAAAAATAAAATTGTATTTGTATTTATTGTTGGACATAAGACTGTAAAAACAACAGGAAATCAGCTCAAACAGATTTTTATTTTGGGGATTTTTTTCCCCAAGGGCTTCTTGCGGTCAATTTGCAGTCGACAAATTATATTTTACTAAGTTCCGACCATCCGCTCAAGAAAACAATTGTCCCGTGGCTGAGTGTAGTGGATGATCCCTGGAGTAGGCTATAGGCCAACATTGCTGTTCTGCAGAATGAACGAGTCGCGCGTTCCACCTTTCCACCACATTCAGCAGCGTCTTGTGCGCATCACATCACGTAAGCGATCACCTGCACATAACGAGCGGAAGCCTTTTCTGTTCACGTGGTTGAACTCGTTTTGGGATGGTGCTTTTATGGTGATGTGGATGCTGTTTATTGCTCCGTTCCATATTTGGGAACCCATTGATGACATCACGGCAAAGAAACCCCTCTTAACTTCAACCTGTTGTGAGATGGTGAATGGAAATTGTATGGTACTGTTCGTTTTGCTGATGATTGCGTCCAAGTCATTGGCTCATCAAGGGCTGTGAGATGCCGATCGGCCAGCTCCCGCTGATAGTCCCTGTTGACAATGGGTGGACAGCACTCGGATGTGCATCGGAATGGCATGCCTTTGCCTTTCTAAAGTAGTTCTTAAATCCTGTAAGATTAGTTCTGGGAAATTATATTTGATAAACCGATCTGTACTAGAGGTCGACCGATTATGATTTTTCAACGCCGATACCGATAATTGGAGGACCAAAAAAAGCCGATACCGATTTAATCGTACAATTAAAAAAAAAAAAAAAATGTATTTGTAATAATGACAATTACAACAATACTGAATGAACACTTATTTTAACTTAATATAATACATCAATAAAATCAATTTAGCCTCAAATAAATAATGAAACATGTTCAATTTGGTTTAAATAATGCAAAAACAAAGTGTTGGAGAAGAAAGTAAAAGTGCAATATGTGCCATGTAAAAAAGCTAACGTTCCAGTTCCTTGCTCAGAACATGAGAACATATGAAAGCTGGTGGTTCCTTTTAACATGAGTCTTCAATATTCCCAGGTAAGAAGTTTTAGGTTGTAGTTATTATAGGAATTATAGGACTATTTCTCTCTATACCATTTGTATTTCATATACCTTTGACTATTGGATGTTCTTATAGGCACTTTAGTATTGCCAGTGTAACAGCTTCCGTCCCTCTCCTCGCCCCTACCTGGGCTCGAACCAGGAACACATCGACAACAGCCACCCTCAAAGCATCGTTACCCATCGCTCCACAAAAGCCGCGGCCCTTGCAGAGCAAGGAGAACAACTACTCCAAGTCTCAGAGCGAGTGACGTCACCAATTGAAATGCTATTAGCGCAGACCACGCTAACTAGCTAGCCATTTCACATTGGTTACACCAACCTAATCTAAGGCTTGAAGTCATAAACAGCTCAATGCTTGAAGCATTGCGAAGAGCTGCTGGCAAACTCACAAGTGCTGTTTGAATGAATGCGTACGAGCCTGCTGCTGCCTACCATCGCTCAGTCAGACTGCTCTATCAAATATCAAATCATAGACTTAATTATAACATAATTACACACACAAATACGAGCCTCAGGTCATAAATATGGTCTAATCCAGAAACTATAATTTTGAAAACAAGACGTTTATTCTTTCAGTGAAATACGGAACCGTTCCGTATTTTATCTAACGGGTGGCATCCCTAGGTCTAAATATTGCTGTTACACAAGCTTCAATGTTATGCAATACGTAGCATACAGACAGAGCAACATAGAACAAGCAAGACGTAGCATACAGACAGAGCAACATAGAACAAGCAAGACGTAGCATACAGACAGAGAAACATAGAACAAGCAAGACGTAGCATACAGACAGAGCAACATAGGACAAGCAAGACGTAGCATACAGACAGAGCAACATAGAACAAGCAAGACATAGCATACAGACAGAGCTTTCTGCGGATGTAACAGTGATGATGGCTATTGGGCTTCCTATCAAGCACTTTAAGAGCCTGTTTGTAGACAGACTGAATAGGTTTTAATGTTGTACAGCAAGCTTGGGCCCAACTAGTCAAGCAGTATGTTAAGTGGGGGAGTATCATAGATTTGAAGTACAGTTTTGCTCCCTCTGTAGTCAAACAATTTCATATAAATCAGAAATTAGCTAGGTTAAATTTGGTTATTTGAATTACCCTTTTCACGTGCTTTTTAAAAGAGAGGTTGGAATCAAGTATGATGCCAGGGTACTTAAAATCAGATATCACCTGGAGCTTCTTCCCTGACACATAGACATCTGGCTCAGTAGCATCTGTTGCCCTCTTTGTGAAGAACATGCAAACAGTTTTTTTCACATTGAGATGCAAACACGAGTCACTGAGCCACTTTGTAACCTGGACCATTACAGTAGTGAGTTCTTGTGCAGCTTGTTGTTTGCTCTTTGCATGCACATATATCACTGTATCATCTGCATACATTTGAACTTCAGACCCAGTACAGACAGAAGGCAGATCATTAATGTAAAGGCTGAACAGGAGGGGCAACAGTATTGACCTTTGGGGGCATGCCCACATCATAGCTAAGAGTGGGCGACAGCTCATTGCTCACTGACACATTGAGTTCTGCCTTCAAGGTATGATATCTCAAGGCATCAGGGAAAAGTTGAACTTGGGAAATTTTGTGATGAGAATCTCATGGTTAACATTATCAAAAGCCCAGAAACACAGCCCCAACAACGCCCCCTTTGTCCATCTTGGACTTCACATTTTCCAGATGAAAGCAGTTGGCTGTTTCTGTGGAGTGTTTCGCTCTGAAGCCAAACTGCGTGGAGTGTAATGTGAAGGGGCTGTTGTTGAGGTGAGCAATCAGTTGTTCTGCTATATACTTTTCAACAACCTTTGACACCACAGGTAGTATACTAATGGGCCTGTAGTTACTCACGTCAGCAGGGTCGACCGATTTAAAGATGGCCGTTATTATGGCTGACTTCCATACCCTTGGAAACACCCCCAGACCAATAGATGTGTTGGTGACCTTAGTAATGTGGCCAATGAGTGACTCTTTGTAGTTTTTAAGAAAGGTAGAGTCCAGCCCAAACACATCTTTGGCTTTAGAGTTATTTAGTGAGCTAATCACCTTGTTCACCATTGACTCAGAAACCTCCCTTATGATGAAGACAGGTTGAGCGTCATTCACTAGCACTGAGCCCAAGAAACCAGTGGAGGAGTTCTGTGTCAGTACCCTGACAGAGTCAATAAAGTAGGAATTGAAGGCTATTGCTATTTCGACTGCATCCTATGTTAGATTGTTATTCACCATGATTTCTAGTCTTTTTGCAGTGTTACTATGGTCTTTCCCTGTTAACTTTTTTAGATTCTCCCAGATCAATTTAGAATTTCCCTTTGCTTCACCAATTATTTTTTTTTACCTTGGCCTGTCTGATTTCTTTCATCACCTTATTTCTCAATATGGTAAACCTACGTCTGTCATGCTCTAATTTGGATCTTAGGGCTATTTTTAGAGCATAATCTTGTTATTTCAACAATTTCCAGACATCTCCATTTAGCCAAGGAAGAGTGCTCTTTTGGCCAGGTTTGGATTTGATTTTCTTTAGGAAGCCATTTATTGTAGTCTGGATTGTGGATAGAAAAACCTGACTATCAGCTTCCACGTCTGTATAGGACAAGAGATCATTCCAGTTAATTCCCTAAATTGCGTTTTCAAAATGGTTTAATTCACTCTTAGGTACTAGTAGATCCGGCTTTCTAACAGTAGAGAGGTTAAACCTGCTCTTAGACAGCTTTCTGGCTATAAGTGTCAGATTATGATCAGACAGCCCAGTAACCATATTGAATGATTTAGTCACTCTCTCTGGTTTATTACTGAACACCAGGTCAATCTGTGTTTTAGAGCAACAAGTCACCCTGGTTGGCCCTTTAACTAGCTGTGTAAGGTCAAAGGTATTAGTGATCCATTTAAGGGTTTTCCTACAAGATTTGTCTTCATAATTAATGTTAAAATCTCCCATTAAGATGACCTCTTTCCCAAAATCACATTCCCTAAGCATGTTATTAAACTGATGAAAAACACACTTTTGGTGGAAGGTGGTCTATACATTCCAATAAGGGTAAAAGACATTTGGGGAGACAGTGTAACGTTCAGGCCAATACATTCTAGTTTATTATCACATGACCACTCAATTTGTTTACATCGGATATGTTCTGTAATGTAAATCATCACACCTCCTCCCTCCTCTTCCTCCAATCCTGTCTCTCCTGAAAACATTGTAGCCAATCACAATCAAAGCAGCATATGGAGAGGTTTTATGGAGCAGTGTCTCTGAGAGGCAGAGGAAGTCAAGATTGGAGTCTGTGAGAAGATGTTGAATTTGATCACTTTTTAGAATGACACTGCGAATGTTCAAGTGCCCCCCTAGTAGTCCCTTGGGCTTAGCTCGTGGGTCCCAGATGACTCGAGAGGGATTGACACATTGAAAAAAAGTAAAATTTTCTGTGTTTTCTGACGGCTGGGTTTAGGCCGTTTTCTTTCGTTTTGATTAGGGGCAGTTCGGTAGCGCAATTAACAATCCCACCTGCACTGGATGCTTGGAACTAATTAAAACAGCTTGCGTACCAGAAGCAGAGTCAGGGATCGCATATAGTGACTTGGGTATGTTTGAAGAGTCAAATTCCATCTTTGAGCCAGGTGAGTCTAGAGAAACCATGGGACCATTGCACTCACCCACTTCCACAGCGGTGACGATCAGTGGACGAGGCCATCCACCACTTTCCACTCCGGTGAGTATCGCTGGCTCGGTGATGTTGGGCCCAGGGTTGAGGCTGGCTCGGTGATGTTAGGCCCTGGGTTGAGGCTGGCTCGGTGATGTTGGGCCCAGGGTTGAGGCTGGCTCGGTGATGTTAGGCCCTGGGTTGAGGCTGGCTCGGTGATGTTGGGCCCAGGGTTGAGGCTGGCTCGGTGATGTTAGGCCCAGGGTTGAGGCTGGCTCGGTGATGTTAGGCCCAGGGTGTTGAGGCTGGCTCGGTGATGTTAGGCCCAGGGTTGAGGCTGGCTCTGTGATGTTGGGCCCAGGGTTGAGTTGCACATCCCCGGAGAGCAGGAGGGTAGTGAACAGGTAGTTTCAGATAAATGTTGGAATAAGAATAGGGAGCGAGGTAGACTTGGCCATTATTCAGAACATTATGGTGTGCTGTCTGCTGCCGTGGTACGGTGAACCAATGTGTTTGGTGTTGGTATTCCCCGGCAGTAGATTTATTGTGTCATCCCAGCAAGGACACACTGAGATTATCATGGCAAAGTACTGGAGATAAAACACATAATTGTGCTTTAACTCTTTGCATGAGTTACTTAGCTGGGGGTTGGAGTACACCTGATGGTTTAGATAAAATAACAGCATTCGTATGAGAAGCGGCACCTGCCGCACCACCCTGTCTTCCGTCCGCCATTATCCTGGTTAGGTTTGGTGCGACAGTGCTAAATCATCACCCGTTTGGCGAAGTAGGCTGTGATTCGATGAGAAATTAACAGGCACCGCAACGATTATATGCAACGCAGGACACGCTAGATAAACTAGTAATATCATCAACCATGTGTAGTTAACTAGTGATTATGTGAAGATTGATTGTTTTTTATAAGTTTAATGCTAGCTAGCAACTTACCTTGGCTTCTTGCTGCCCTCGCATAACAGGTAGTCAGCCTGCCACACAGGCTCCTCGTGGAGTGCAATGTAGGTGGTTAGAGCGTTGGACTAGTAACCGAAAGGTTGCAAAAACAAACCCCTGAGATGACAAGGTAAAAATCTGTCGTTCTGCCCCTGAACAAGGCAGTTAACCCACCGTTCCTAGGCTGTCATTGAAAATAAGTATTAGTTCTTAACTGACTTGCCTCGTTAAATAAAGGTATAAAAAATAAATCATCCAAATCGGTGTCCAAAAATACCGATTCCCGATTGTTATGAAAACTTAATCATCCCTAATTAATCGGTCATTGCGATTAATCGGTCGACCTCTAATCTGTAATTTCTGCAGAAAAGTCCAACCTGTCTGTAAAAACACACTCTCTGCTAAATGCAGCGTGTGACAAATCTTCCAACAGAGCAAGATCAGACGTCTCTCATCCCATTATCTTTTATAGTATGTCAACAAAGGTTTCACTTGTACCTCTCATTTAACACATGACTGTATTTTATATGGATTATTATCCAAACAAAATCACTGATGTGGTCAAATTATACGCAATAGCCTGTCAAGATCTGTTGCATCAATTCACAATGGAAATACAATGAAATCTAAAAATGATTTAATTATGACTCACAATATAACACATTTTCAATATATATTTTCCCCATTCACTAGGCTACGCTTGACAAGCAGTTCTCTTATTCCACCACTTGGGCCTGTGTGTACACATAGCCATAGCTGTCCATACATTTTAATCCCTGTACCACACGTGTAATTATCTATGAGGTCCCTCAGTTGAGCAGTGAATTTCAAACACAGATTCCACGACAAAGATCAGGGATGTTTTCCAATGGGAAATAACAAGCAGACATTGAAAATCCCTTTGCGCATGGTGACGTTATTAATTACACTTTGGATGGTTTGTCAATACACCCAGCCACTACAAAGATACAGGGATCCTTCATAACTCAGTTGCCGGAGAGGAAGGAAACCACTCAGGGATTTCCCCATGAGGACAATGGTGACTGTAAAACAGTTACAGAGTTTAATGGCTGTAGGAGAAAACTGAGGATGGATCAACAACATTGTAGTTACTCCACAATGCTACCCTAAATGACAGAGTGAAAAGAAGGTAGCCTGTTCAGAATAAAACATATTCAAAAACATGCATCCTGTTTGCAACAAGGCACTAAAGTAATACTGCAAAAAAATGTGGCAAAGAAATGTACTTTATGTCCTGAATGCAAAGCATTATGTTTGGGAAAAATCCAATACGAGACATGACTGAGTACCACTCTTCATATTTTCAATCATGGTGGTGGCTGCAGCATGTTATTGGTATGCTTGTCATCGGCGAGAACTGGGGAGTTTTTTAGGTTAAAAAGAAACAGAAAAGAGCTAAGCACAGGCATAATTCTAAAGGAACACCTGGTCGTCTGCTTTTAATCAGACATCGGAAGACAAATTCACCTTTCAGCAGGACAATAACTTAAAATACGAGGGCATATCTACACTGGAATTGCTTACCTAGACAACGTTGAATGTTCCTGAGTTGCCTTAAAACATTTTTGACATAAATCAGCGTGAAAGTCTATGGAAAGACTTGGCTGTCTAGCAATGATCAATAACCAACCAACTTGACAACCAACTTGACAGAGCTTGAAGATATTGTACAATCCAGGTGTGCAAAGCTCTTAGAGACTTACCCAGAAAGACTCACAGCTGTTATCGCTGCCAAAGGTGATTCTTTTTTGAATTCAGGCTGTAACACAACAAAATGTGGAATAAGCCAAGGGGTATGAATATTTTCTGAAGGCACTGTAAGTCTGTATGTGTCGACCTCTTTGTGTCTGTCTTTTGGTCTTCTTCCCTTACTGTCAACAGCTAGTGCTTATCTTCTCCACAGGCAGTAGGAGGGCCGCCCCAGCAGGGCCGGCGGGTGCTCTCTGGGCCTAATGGGGTCCATCAGCATGGTGATGCCAGGCAGGGCAGGGCAGGCAGCAATTAAGACAGCCCTGCTGTGCTGTGGCCTTTACACTGCTGGCTTAGATACACTAAAGCTGGCTACAGACACACACACACACACACACACACACACTGAGTTAAGTGGAGGAGGGACTTTCCTAAAGGAAGGTGGAGGAGCTATTTTATTATTAATCACCGTGGTAACATGTTTATATGTCCTCTTGACAAAATCCTTGTAATGTGGTTTGTTTGTACACCGGGTCTTGTTAAACTAATGGAATATCGTATTGGAAAATAGTAAACAGTTAACGTTTTGTCATTTTAGCTCTCTAGGACATCTCTAGGCTAACGTGCAACTGCGTACATCACATATAGTATGGTGTGTTGTTTAAATGGTGACATAATGGTGAAATAGATTGGCCCTGACCCCATAGTAGGGTTATGGACCCTGACCTCAACAAACCCTAGTCCAGACAGCTCAGTGGTGCGATCAACAAGCTTTGGGATGAGGGACTCAGACTGAGACTGAGGTTACAGTCAGTCAGTCAGCAGGTGAACGCAGCCAGCCAGCTAGTCACTAATCCACCAGGGACCAGCCAGTCATGGGGCTTGATTACCGCAAAGCTGACCCTGCCAAGGAGCCAGGGCACTAGGCAGACTAGACCAGCCAGCCTCCCAGTTCCAGCTAGCTTTTCCTGTTAGGCCCTAACTAACTGACAGGGAAGTGGGCAGACCAGACCAGCCAGCCTCCCAGACCAGGCAGGCAGGGCAGACTCCCAACCCCAGCCAGCCTTTCACATGGGCAGCAGCCTGCTAGACTGAACTACTGTTAGGTTACTGCTAGACTGCAATATGTTTAGGTTACTGCTAGACTGAACTACTGTTAGGTTACTGCTAGACTGAACTACTGTTAGGTTACTGCTAGACTGAACTACTGTTAGGTTACTGCTAGACTGATCTACTGTTAGGTTACTGCTAGACTGATCTACTGTTAGGTTACTGCTAGACTGAACTACTGTTAGGTTACTGCTAGACTGATCTACTGTTAGGTTACTGCTAGACTGATCTACTGTTAGGTTACTGCTAGACTGATCTACTGTTAGGTTACTGCTAGACTGAACTATGTTTAGGTTACTGCTAGACTGAACTATGTTTAGGTTACTGCTAGACTGAACTATGTTTAGGTTACTGCTAGACTGAACTATGTTAGGTTACTGCTAGACTGAACTATGTTTAGGTTACTGCTAGACTGCAATATGTTTAGGTTACAGCTAGACTGATCTACTGTTAGGTCACCGCTAGGCTAGCTAATATTAGGGTACAGCTAGGCTGAACTACTATTAGGTTACTGCTAGGCTATCGCTAGGCTAGCTACTGTTAGGTCACCGCTAGGCTAGCTACTGTTAGGTCACCGCTAGGCTAGCTACTGTTAGGGTACAGCTAGGCTGAACTACTATTAGGTTACTGCTAGGCTATCGCTAGGCTAGCTACTGTTAGGTCACCGCTAGGCTAGCTACTGTTAGGTCACCGCTAGGCTAGCTACTGTTAGGTCACCGCTAGGCTAGCTACTGTTAGGTCACCGCTAGGCTAGCTACTGTTAGGTCACCGCTAGGCTAGCTACTGTTAGGTCACCGCTAGGCTAGCTACTGTTAGGTTACCACTAGGCTAGCTAACTGATGCTGCTGTAATAGTATATGCCACATAGGATTGCAAAATTCTGGGAATTTTCAATAAATTCCCTGCTTGGAGGATTCCGGATTTCCTTCTTATTCCTTTCTGATTCCGGATTTCCTTCTTATTCCTTTCTGATTCTCGGATTTCCTTATTCCTTTCTGATTCTCGGATTTCCTTCTTATTCCTTTCTGATTCTCGGATTTCCTTCTTATTCCTTTCTGATTCCGGATTTCCTTCTTATTCCTTTCTGATTCCGGATTTCCTTCTTATTCCTTTCTGATTCTCGGATTTCCTTCTTATTCCTTTCTGATTCCGGATTTCCTTCTTATTCCTTTCTGATTCCGGATTTCCTTCTTATTCCTTTCTGATTCCGGATTTCCTTCTTATTCCTTTCTGATTCCGGATTTCCTTCTTATTCCTTTCTGATTCCGGATTTCCTTCTTATTCCTTTCTGATTCCGGATTTCCTTCTTATTCCTTTCTGATTCCGGATTTCCTTCTTATTCCTTTCTGATTCCGGATTTCCTTCTTATTCCTTTCTGATTCCGGATTTCCTTCTTATTCCTTTCTGATTCCGGATTTCCTTCTTATTCCTTTCTGATTCCGGATTTCCTTCTTATTCCTTTCTGATTCCGGATTTCCTTCTTATTCCTTTCTGATTCCGGATTTCCTTCTTATTCCTTTCTGATTCCGGATTTCCTTCTTATTCCTTTCTGATTCCGGATTTCCTTCTTATTCCTTTCTGATTCCGGATTTCCTTCTTATTCCTTTCTGATTCCGGATTTCCTTCTTATTCCTTTCTGATTCCCGGATTTCCTTCTTATTCCTTTCTGATTCCCGGATTTCCTTCTTATTCCTTTCTGATTCCCGGATTTCCTTCTTATTCCTTTCTGATTCCGGATTTCCTTCTTATTCCTTTCTGATTCCGGATTTCCTTCTTATTCCTTTCTGATTCCGGATTTCCTTCTTATTCCTTTCTGATTCCGGATTTCCTTCTTATTCCTTTCTGATTCCGGATTTCCTTCTTATTCCTTTCTGATTCCGGATTTCCTTCTTATTCCTTTCTGATTCTGGATTTCCTTCTTATTCCTTTCTGATTCCGGATTTCCTTCTTATTCCTTTCTGATTCCGGATTTCCTTCTTATTCCTTTCTGATTCTGGATTTCCTTCTTATTCCTTTCTGATTCCGGATTTCCTTCTTATTCCTTTCTGATTCCCGGATTTCCTTCTTATTCCTTTCTGATTCCGGATTTCCTTCTTATTCCTTTCTGATTCCGGATTTCCTTCTTATTCCTTTCTGATTCCGGAAATCTTCCAACTGGGATTTTGGGAAAACCAGGGAATTTATTTAAAGTTCTATGAATTTCGCACCCTAATGCCACCCAAAGCAACTTACAGTACATTGAATACAGTACAAGTAAAGCATGGTCTTCGAGCATGTGGCCCCTGCCGGAATCAAACTATGGCGTTGCTGCTTTTTGTCGAACAAAATGCAACAGCGAGTGTACAACGCTGCATACAGCCCCCCCTCCACCCCCCCTCTCCACGCGGACTCAACGTACGGGGTTTGTACAATACATAGTTTCCCTGTATTTGAGTTGGAAACAGCTGTGAATGGAGCTGTGCCGTATTTCCGGTTTGTGCTTGAGTCTTGTGAAACCATGTTTGTTTGCTGCTTTTTATTACTAGCAGTTCTTTAGGCTATGGACTCAAATGAGTTCATATTAGCAGAATGTTATGTACTGTAAATAGCATATCAAATTTGTATCAGTCGTGAAAATAAACAGTTCGTATAACAAAAATAATTGTTATGCACTGGGGCCCCTCATAACAGCATGGGTCTCAACAAACAGTATCTCTACTTGCACATGATCATCTGATCATTTATCACTCCAGTGTTAATCTGCTAAATTGTAATTATTCGCCTACCTCATGCCTTTTGCACACAATGTATATAGACTCTTTTTTTTCTTTTTTCTACTGTGTTATTGACTTGTTTATTGTTTACTCCATGTGTAACTCTGTGTTGTTGTCTGTTCACACTGCTATGCTTTATCTTGGCCAGGTCGCAGTTGTAAATGAGAACTTGTTCTCAACTAGCCTACCTGTTTAAATAAAGGTAGAATTTTTTTATTTTTTTTTAAACAGTAAGTGCTACTTATCTGACCACTGAACTTGAGTCTGTTAGCCAACACACATGCACACGCTCTCTCACACACTCGCTTTCTCTCTCTTTCTCTCTCACTCACTCACAAACACACACTTACCCCCTACACACCCTGCACGTCCCGAGCCTTTAATGAAGTCAAAGCCGAAATGTCAGTGGACATATGAAAGCTCCTGTGATTACATGGGCTGAGCCCTAATTGAGCCTCCAGAGAACTCTGAGTACTGAGAAGACTGCTCTATACAGATCACTTCAGTTCATTTAACAGCCTGTGTTCTGCTGCTCTGTCTGTCTATCTGTTTGGGGTCCTTAGTTGTGTTAGACAGACAGACATGTCATGACTCGTGTACCCTTTGGAGTTGGTCAGAAAGACATAGAGGTGTTTGTACTGTAGTTATTTCCACTTCTCTCCCCAAGAGAAACAGAAAGAGTTCTAGACTTGTATCTTTCATCTAGTTATCTTTCATCTATTCTGAACTGTATGATGATGCTGATTTTGATTTGAGTATGCGAGAAGGAGTTGGTGTGGTTGGAATAAGACTCGCGGTGTGGAGCCAGTTTGTGATTACGTGAGGGGCTCAGATAAAACTGCTGACCCTCCCTGATGTGCCCTCCTCCTCTCCTCTTCTCCTGTAACTGATTACTTATTACCCAGACAGGAAGTGTTTTTTGTTTAGCTTTGGAATAACAAGGTCCCTGTTTTCAGAAAGGGGGGGGGGACATGCTGTAGACCCCCTTGCCGCCCCTACAAACAAACAAACACACACCTCCCCCTCCCCTTTAATCTGTTCCAGTTCATATGGTCATAACAGTAGGGAAACAGGAGAGGGCTGGGGGAGATGTACAGAGCAATGTGGTTATGAAATGCTTCCCTCTATGTTCCATAATGCAGGTCAGAGAATGACCTATTTAGAGGCTCTCAAAAGACCGCTGTTTCAGCGCCAGACAGACGGCTCTGTTCTGCGTGTATCTCTCGCTCTCAATTCAATTCGAGGGGCTTTATTGGCATGGGAAACGTATGTTAACATTGCAAAAGCAAGTGAAGTAGATAAATCTCTCTCTCTCTCACTGTCTCGCGCTCTCTCTCTCTCGCTGTCTCTCTCGCTCTCGCTCTCTCTCGCTGTCTCTCTCGCTCTCTCGCTGTCTCTCTCTCTCTCGCTGTCTCTCTCTCTCTCGCTGTCTCTCTCTCTCTCGCTGTCTCTCTCTCGCTGTCTCGCTCTCTCCCGTTCTCTCGCTCTCTCTCTCTCGCTCTCTCTCTCTCGCTGTCTCTCTCTCGCTGTCTCGCTCTCTCTCTCTCTCTCGCTGTCTCTCACTGTCTCTCTCGCTCGCTCTCGCTCGCTCTCGCTCTCTCTCGCTGTCTCTCTCTCTCTCGCTGTCTCTCTCTCTCTCGCTGTCTCTCTCTCTCTCGCTGTCTCTCTCGCTGTCTCTCTCGCTGTCTCTCTCGCTGTCTCTCTCGCTGTCTCTCGCTGTCTCTCTCGCTCTCTCTCTCTCTCTCTCTCTCTTGCTGTCTCTCTCTCTCGCTGTCTCTCGCTGTCTCTCTCGCTGTCTCTCTCGCTGTCTCTCTCGCTGTCTCTCTCGCTGTCTCTCTCGCTGTCTCTCTCGCTCGCTCTCTCGCTCGCTCTCTCGCTCTCTCTCTTGTTGTCTCTCTCTCTCTCGCTCTCTCTCTCTCGCTGTCTCTCTCTCTCTCGCTGTCTCTCTCGCTGTCTCTCTCGCTGTCTCTCTCTCGCTGTCTCTCTCTCGCTGTCTCTCTCTCGCTGTCTCTCTCTCGCTGTCTCTCTCTCGCTGTCTCGCTCTCTCTCTCTCTCTCGCTGTCTCTCACTGTCTCTCTCGCTCGCTCTCGCTCGCTCTCGCTCTCTCTCGCTGTCTCTCTCTCTCTCGCTGTCTCTCTCTCTCTCGCTGTCTCTCTCTCTCTCGCTGTCTCTCTCGCTGTCTCTCTCGCTGTCTCTCTCGCTGTCTCTCTCGCTGTCTCTCTCGCTGTCTCTCTCGCTGTCTCTCTCGCTCTCTCTCTCTCTCTCTCTCTCTTGCTGTCTCTCTCTCTCGCTGTCTCTCGCTGTCTCTCGCTGTCTCTCTCGCTGTCTCTCTCGCTGTCTCTCTCGCTGTCTCTCTCGCTGTCTCTCTCGCTGTCTCTCTCGCTGTCTCTCTCGCTCGCTCTCTCGCTCGCTCTCTCGCTCTCTCTCTTGTTGTCTCTCTCTCTCTCGCTCTCTCTCTCTCGCTGTCTCTCTCTCTCTCGCTGTCTCTCTCGCTGTCTCTCTCGCTGTCTCTCTCGCTGTCTCTCTCGCTGTCTCTCTCTCGCTGTCTCTCTCTCGCTGTCTCTCTCTCGCTGTCTCTCTCTCGCTGTCTCTCTCTCGCTGTCTCTCTCTCGCTCTCTCTCTCTCGCTGTCTCTCTCTCTCGCTGTCTCTCTCTCTCGCTGTCTCTCTCTCTCGCTGTCTCTCTCTCTCGCTGTCTCTCTCTCTCGCTGTCTCTCTCTCTCGCTGTCTCTCTCTCTCTCTCTCGCTGTCTCTCTCGCTGTCTCTCTCGCTGGCTCTCTCGCTCTCTCTCGCTCTCTCTCTCGCTCTCTCTCGCTCTCTCGCTGTCTCTCTCTCGCTGTCTCTCTCTCGCTGTCTCTCTCTCGCTCTCTCTCTCTCTCTCTCTCTCGCTGTCTCTCTCTCGCTCTCTCTCTCGCTGTCTCTCTCGCTCTCGCTCTCTCTCTCTCTCTCTCTCGCTCTCTCTCTCTCTCTCTCGCTGTCTCTCTCTCTCTCTCGCTGTCTCTCTCTCTCTCTCGCTGTCTCTCTCTCTCTCTCGCTGTCTCTCTCTCCCGTTCTCTTGCTCTCTCTCTCTCGCTCTCTCTCTCTCGCTGTCTCTCTCTCGCTCTCTCTCTCGCTCTCTCTCTCTCGCTGTCTCTCTCTCGCTGTCTCTCTCTCTCTCACTGTCTCTCTCGCTCTCTCCCGTTCTCTTGCTCTCTCTCTCTGTCTCTCTCTCGCTGTCTCTCTCTCGCTGTCTCTCTCTCGCTGTCTCTCTCTCGCTGTCTCTCTCTCGCTGTCTCTCTCTCGCTGTCTCTCTCTCGCTCTCTCTCTCGCTGTCTCTCTCGCTCTCTCTCTCTCTCGCTGTCTCTCTGTCTCTCGCTGTCTCTCTCTCTCGCTGTCTCTCTCTCTCTCGCTGTCTCTCTCTCTCTCGCTGTCTCTCTCTCTCTCGCTGTCTCCCGTTCTCTTGCTCTCTCTCGCTCTCTCTCTCTCGCTGTCTCTCTCTCGCTGTCTCGCTCTCTCTCTCGCTGTCTCTCTCTCTCTCTCGCTCTCTCTCGCTCTCGCTCTCGCTGTCTCTCTCTCTCTCGCTGTCTCTCTCTCTCTCGCTGTCTCTCTCTCTCTCGCTGTCTCTCTCTCTCTCGCTCTCTCTCTCGCTGTCTCTCTCGCTGTCTCTCTCGCTGTCTCTCTCGCTGTCTCTCTCGCTGTCTCTCTCGCTGTCTCGCTCGCTCGCTCTCTCGCTCGCTCTCTCGCTCGCTCTCTCTCTCGCTCGCTCTCTCTCTCTCTCTCTCTCTTGCTGTCTCTCTCTCTCTCGCTGTCTCTCGCTGTCTCTCTCGCTGTCTCTCTCGCTGTCTCTCTCGCTCTCTCGCTCTCTCTCTCTCTCTCTTGCTGTCTCTCTCTCTCTCGCTCTCTCTCTCTCGCTGTCTCTCTCTCTCTCGCTGTCTCTCTCGCTGTCTCTCTCTCGCTGTCTCTCTCTCGCTGTCTCTCTCTGACCCAGTCCAAATCGGTCAGAACCACCTTCCAACCCGAGACAATATGTTAAGCTGCTTGTTTGTTCATGCCAGCTCTCCTGCTTTAGACAGATTTTCATGTCTCTTCACTAAGCCTACAGCCTCTGAGAGAGCATTGTCAGAAACAGAACTCTCACACACACACACACACACACAGGAATAGTCACTAGAGATGGTAAAATCCACACATTCAGATATGATGATTAGTTGTTTCCAAATGTTGTTAATACGTATCTGTATGACTTGCGGATTTAAAAAGTATTGATTCTTTGTATGAGAGTACATGGTACACAAAAGTACTAGCAGACAGCTCTTCTACTTGGTAATTTTGTTGTGGTCTGGTCTCTTAACCTCCACATCAGACAGGCACATCTGTTCTGTGTGCTGTCTGCCTGTTGCCATGACAACGCCGTGTCGTCCGCCCTGCCTGCCGTCTGTCCCCCCTCCCCCCCCCCCCCCCCCCCCCCCAGCAGCACAGATATGACCTGACCTGACTCTCACACACACACACACACACACACACACACACACACACACAGAGAGAGACACAGAGACATATATGCCCTCTCCTGTCTCTGTCTGGCTGTCACCCCTGACCCATTAACCCCTGACCTATACAACATTGTTCTGTAGCCACGGTAACCAGCTCTGTATTGACATTGTGTTGGTTTTAACAGTTGATCATCAGCTCTGCAAATTAGTAGGTAGTGTCAGACACACAAACCCAGACACAGCACATACACAGACAACAGGATGCACACATACAGACACACACACACACACACACACAACAGGATGCGCACATACACACACACACACACACAACAGGATGCGCACATACACACACACAGACAACAGGATGCGCACAGACACACACACAGCTACACACAAAACCCAGCAGGACATACAGGTAACTAACTACCAAATGATGGAGTTTCACATGGAAGATGGTGTGAGTTCCAGACACTTGTAGAATCTATTGCAGCTGTTCTGGCTCGTGGCGGCCCAACGCCCGATTAAGACACGTCATTTAGGTGTTTCCTTTATGTTGACAGTTACCTGTAGAGTGTCACACTCGAACAGAACAGACAGTCACTCGTGCCTGAGTGTGGGTGGGTAACACTGACACAACTAGTTCACATACACTGTCCTCCACCGGAGACCGGGGTTCACATCCCAATCCAGGCTCTCATTTCCTTGCTGACTCTCCTCCCTACTGTCTCCCCTGTATATCTGTCTGACTCTCCTCCCTACTGTCTCCCCTGTATATCTGTCTGACTCTCCTCCCTCCCCTGTATATCTGTCTGACTCTCCTCCCTCCCCTGTATATCTGTCTGACTCTCCTCCCTGCTCTGTCTCCCCTGTATATCTGTCTGACTCTCCTCCCTGCTCTGTCTCCCCTGTATATCTGTCTGACTCTCCTCCCTGCTCTGTCTCTCCTGTATATCTGTCTGACTCTCCTCCCTCCCCTGTATATCTGTCTGACTCTCCTCCCTCCCCTGTATATATGTCTCAATAAATACAAATCCCCTGACCCTGACCCTGTGTCAAACGCTGAGTGCTAAAACCAGTTTTAAAAGGAAACTGCACCCGCTGATTTGGCCTCATTTTTTGGCTTGCTCCTTAAAATGCTGGCAGCCATGACAGAAGCCAAGCATGAGTTGGCTTGTGGGTGTGGTTTGATGTGGGTGTTTCTTGGGTATGTCCTTGCCACCACCGAAACACACTCATCTGTCAGAACCTTGTCTGCAGCTGTCCCCCCCCCCCTCCCCACGCTATCACAACAAACCTCCTGCAGGTTGAGTTCAATAACTACAGGCAGATGTATGGTGATATGCCGGAGGAAGTTTTGAATTGGTCAGTAGCTTACAGAGTAAAATGAAAAGAATGCAGATACTGAATTTATGTAGATATTCTAAACTAAGTGTTTTAATAAAGGTCCATGTAGAATAAACAGCCCTTTACATAATACCATAGAAGTGTTCTGCTAATATTAACGATGTGCACCTTTCATTGTCATTCCCAGCCGATACAGATACTGTGCCTATACGTATTTTGTCTGATCATAATGGGGTTACCATGGTAACATGTCAGAGTCGTCATACCTTCCTGTGTGGTGATAATGGGGATACCTTATCATACATGTCAGTGGTCATAACTTCCTATGTGGTGATAATGGGGCTACCATGGTAACATGTCAGAGTCGTCATACCTTCCTGTCTGGTGGTAATGGGGCTACCATGGTAACATGTCAGAGTCGTCATACCTTCCTGTCTGATGATAATAGGGCTACCATGGTAACATGTCAGAGTCGTCATACCTTCCTGTCTGATGATAATAGGGCTACCATGGTAACATGTCAGTCGTCATACCTTCCTGTCTGATGATAATGGGGCTACCATGGTAACATGTCAGTGTTGATACCTTCCTGTCTGGTGGTAATGGGGCTACCATGGTAACATGTCAGTGTTGATACCTTCCTGTCTGGTGGTAATGGGACTACCATGGTAACATGTCAGTGTTGATACCTTCCTGTCTGGTGGTAATGGGGCTACCATGGTAACATGTCAGAGTCGTCATACCTTCCTGTCTGGTGGTAATGGGGCTACCATGGTAACATGTCAGAGTCGTCATACCTTCCTGTCTGATGATAATAGGGCTACCATGGTAACATGTCAGAGTCGTCATACCTTCCTGTCTGATGATAATAGGGCTACCATGGTAACATGTCAGTCGTCATACCTTCCTGTCTGATGATAATGGGGCTACCATGGTAACATGTCAGTGTTGATACCTTCCTGTCTGGTGGTAATGGGGCTACCATGGTAACATGTCAGTGTTGATACCTTCCTGTCTGGTGGTAATGGGGCTACCATGGTAACATGTCAGAGTCGTCATACCTTCCTGTCTGATGATAATGGGGCTACCATGGTTAACATGCCAGTGTTGATACCTTCCTGTCTGGTGGTAATGGGGCTACCATGGTAACATGTCAGAGTCATCATACCTTCCTGTCTGGTGATAATGGGGCTACCATGGTAACATGTCAGAGTCATCATACCTTCCTGTCTGGTGATAATGGCGCTACCATGGTAACATGTCAGAGTCATCATACCTTCCTGTCTGGTGATAATGGGGCTACCATGGTAACATGTCAGAGTCATCATACCTTCCTGTCTGGTGATAATGGGGCTACCATGCTAACATGTCAGAGTCATCATACCTTCCTGTCTGGTGATAATGGGGCTACCATGGTAACATGTCAGAGTCATCATACCTTCCTGTCTGGTGATAATGGGGCTACCATGGTAACATGTCAGTGTTGATACCTTCCTGTCTGGTGGTAATGGGGCTACCATGGTAACATGTCAGTGTTGATACCTTCCTGTCTGGTGGTAATGGGGCTACCATGGTAACATGTCAGAGTCATCATACCTTCCTGTCTGGTGATAATGGGGCTACCATGGTAACATGTCAGAGTCATCATACCTTTCTGTCTGGTGATAGTGGGGCTACCATGGTAACATGTCAGAGTCATCATACCTTCCTGTCTGATGATAATGGGGCTACCATGGTAACATGTCAGTGTTGATACCTTCCTGTCTGTTGGTAATGGGGCTACCATGGTAACATGTCAGTGTTGATACCTTCCTGTCTGGTGATAATGGGGCTACCATGGTAACATGTCAGAGTGTTGATACCTTCCTGTCTGGTGGTAATAGGGCTACCATGGTAACATGTCAGAGTCATCATACCTTCCTGTCTGGTGATAATGGGGCTACCATGGTAACATGTCAGAGTGTTGATACCTTCCTGTCTGGTGGTAATGGGGCTACCATGGTAACATGTCAGAGTCATCATACCTTCCTGTCTGGTGATAATGGGGCTACCATGGTAACATGTCAGAGTCATCATACCTTCCTGTCTGGTGATAATGGGGCTACCATGGTAACATGTCAGAGTCATCATACCTTCCTGTCTGGTGATAATGGGGCTACCATGGTAACATGTCAGAGTCATCATACCTTCCTGTCTGGTGATAATGGGGCTACCATGGTAACATGTCAGTGTTGATACCTTCCTGTCTGGTGGTAATGGGGCTACCATGGTAACATGTCAGAGTCATCATACCTTCCTGTCTGGTGATAGTGGGGCTACCATGGTAACATGTCAGTGTTGATACCTTCCTGTCTGGTGGTAATGGGGATACCATGGTAACATGTCAGAGTGTTGATACCTTCCTGTCTGGTGGTAATGGGGCTACCATGGTAACATGTCAGAGTCATCATACCTTCCTGTCTGGTGATAATGGGGCTACCATGGTAACATGTCAGAGTCATCATACTTTCCTGTCTGGTGATAGTGGGGCTACCATGGTAACATGTCAGAGTGTTGATACCTTCCTGTCTGGTGGTAATGGGGCTACCATGGTAACATGTCAGAGTCATCATACCTTCCTGTCTGGTGATAATGGGGCTACCATGGTAACATGTCAGAGTCATCATACCTTCCTGTCTGGTGATAGTGGGGCTACCATGGTAACATGTCAGAGTCATCATACCTTCCTGTCTGGTGATAATGGGGCTACCATGGTAACATGTCAGAGTCATCATACCTTCCTGTCTGGTGATAATGGGGCTACCATGGTAACATGTCAGAGTCATCATACCTTCCTGTCTGGTGATAATGGGGCTACCATGGTAACATGTCAGAGTCATCATACCTTCCTGTCTGGTCATAATGGGGCTACCATGGTAACATGTCAGTCATCATACCTTCCTGTCTGGTGATAGTGGGGCTACCATGGTAACATGTCAGTGTTGATACCTTCCTGTCTGGTGGTAATGGGGCTACCATGGTAACATGTCAGAGTCATCATACCTTCCTGTCTGGTGATAGTGGGGCTACCATGGTAACATGTCAGTGTTGATACCTTCCTGTCTGGTGGTAATGGGGCTACCATGGTAACATGTCAGAGTGTTGATACCTTCCTGTCTGGTGGTAATGGGGCTACCATGGTAACATGTCAGAGTCATCATACCTTCCTGTCTGGTCATAATGGGGCTACCATGGTAACATGTCAGAGTCATCATACCTTCCTGTCTGGTGATAGTGGGGCTACCATGGTAACATGTCAGAGTGTTGATACCTTCCTGTCTGGTGGTAATGGGGCTACCATGGTAACATGTCAGTCATCATACCTTCCTGTCTGGTGATAATGGGGCTACCATGGTAACATGTCAGAGTCATCATACCTTCCTGTCTGGTGATAGTGGGGCTACCATGGTAACATGTCAGAGTCATCATACCTTCCTGTCTGATGATAATGGGGCTACCATGGTAACATGTCAGTGTTGATACCTTCCTGTCTGGTGGTAATGGGGCTACCATGGTAACATGTCAGAGTCATCATACCTTTCTGTCTGGTGGTAATGGGGCTACCATGGTAACATGTCAGAGTGTTGATACCTTCCTGTCTGGTGGTAATGGGGCTACCATGGTAACATGTCAGAGTCATCATACCTTCCTGTCTGGTGATAATGGGGCTACCATGGTAACATGTCAGAGTGTTGATACCTTCCTGTCTGGTGGTAATGGGGCTACCATGGTAACATGTCAGAGTCATCATACCTTCCTGTCTGGTGATAATGGGGCTACCATGGTAACATGTCAGAGTGTTGATACCTTCCTGTCTGGTGGTAATAGGGCTACCATGGTAACATGTCAGAGTCATCATACCTTCCTGTCTGGTGATAATGGGGCTACCATGGTAACATGTCAGAGTGTTGATACCTTCCTGTCTGGTGATAATGGGGCTACCATGGTAACATGTCAGAGTCATCATACCTTCCTGTCTGGTGATAGTGGGGCTACCATGGTAACATGTCAGAGTCATCATACCTTCCTGTCTGGTGATAATGGGGCTACCATTGTAACATGTCAGAGTGTTGATACCTTCCTGTCTGGTGATAATGGGGCTACCATGGTAACATGTCAGAGTGTTGATACCTTCCTGTCTGGTGATAGTGGGGCTACCATGGTAACATGTCAGTGTTGATACCTTCCTGTCTGGTGATAGTGGGGCTACCATGGTAACATGTCAGTGTTGATACCTTCCTGTCTGGTGATAGTGGGGCTACCATGGTAACATGTCAGAGTGTTGATACCTTCCTTTAAACATCAACTATCCCTCATTTTGACTGATAACGTTCAATTCAATAATACAAAAAGACAATCCATGTAAAAGTTGTCTAATAGAATTGTAATACCTTGTGCCAGGTCTCTCTCCATTGAGACATCAAATCAAATTTTATTTGTCACATACACATGGTTAGCAGATGTTAATGCGAGTGTAGCGAAATGCTTGTGCTTCTAGTTCCGACAATGCAGTAATAACAAGTAATCTAACTAACAATTCCAAAACTACTGTCTTGTACACAGTGTAAGGGGATAAAGAATATGTACATAAGGATATATGAATGAGTGATGGTACAGAGCAGCATAGGCAAGATACAGTAGATGGTATCGAGTACAGTATGTACAAATGAGATGAGTATGTAAACAAAGTGGCATAGTTTAAAGTGGCTAGTGATACATGTATTACATAAGGATACAGTCGATGATATAGAGTACAGTATATACGTATGCATATGAGATGAATAATGTAGGGTAAGTAACATTATATAAGGTAGCATTGTTTAAAGTGGCTAGTGATATATTTACATCATTTCCCATCAATTCCCATTATTAAAGTGGCTGGAGTTGAGTCAGTGTCAGTGTGTTGGCAGCAACCACTCAATGTTAGTGGTGGCTGTTTAACAGTCTGATGGCCTTGAGATTGAAGCTGTTTTTCAGTCTCTCGGTCCCAGCTTTGATGCACCTGTACTGACCTCGCCTTCTGGATGATAGCGGGGTGAACAGGCAGTGGCTCGGGTGGTTGATGTCCTTGATGATCTTTATGGCCTTCCTGTGACATCGGGTGGTGTAGGTGTCCTGGAGGGCAGGTAGTTTGCCCCCGGTGATGTGTTGTGCAGACCTCACTACCCTCTGGAGAGCCTTACGGTTGAGGGCGGTGCAGTTGCCGTACCAGGCGGTGATACAGCCCGCCAGGATGCTCTCGATTGTGCATCTGTAGAAGTTTGTGAGTGCTTCTGGTGACAAGCCAAATTTCTTCAGCGGATCATTGTTACTCTAACTTCCACGACGCATATAAGGCCCTGCCCCGCCCCCCTTTCGGAAAAGCTGACCACGACTCCATTTTGTTGATCCCTGCCTACAGACAGAAACTAAAACAAGAGGCTCCCACGCTGAGGTCTGTCCAACGCTGGTCCGACCAAGCTGACTCCACACTCCAAGACTGCTTCCATCACGTGGACTGGGAGATGTTTCGTATTGCGTCAGATAACAACATTGACGAATACGCTGATTCGGTGTGCGAGTTCATTAGAACGTGCGTTGAAGATGTCGTTCCCATAGCAACGATTAAAACATTCCCTAATCAGAAACCGTGGATTGATGGCAGCATTCGTGTGAAACTGAAAGCGCGAACCACTGCTTTTAATCAGGGCAAGGTGTCTGGTAACATGACCGAATACAAACAGTGCAGCTATTCCCTCCGCAAGGCTATCAAACAAGCTAAGCGCCAGTACAGAGACAAAGTAGAATCTCAATTCAACGGCTCAGACACGAGGCATGTGGCAGGGTCTACAGTCAATCACGGACTACAGGAAGAAATCCAGCCCAGTCACGGACCAGGATGTCTTGCTCCCAGGCAGACTAAATAACTTTTTTGCCTGCTTTGAGGACAATACAGTGCCACTGACACGGCCTGCAAAGGAAAACATGCGGTCTCTCCTTCACTGCAGCCGAGGTGAGTAAGACATTTAAACGTGTTAACCCTCGCAAGGCTGCAGGCCCAGACGGCATCCCCAGCCGCGCCCTCAGAGCATGCGCAGACCAGCTGGCCGGTGTGTTTACGGACATATTCAATCAATCCCTATACCAGTCTGCTGTTCCCACATGCTTCAAGAGGGCCACCATTGTTCCTGTTCCCAAGAAAGCTAAGGTAACTGAGCTAAACGACTACCGCCCCGTAGCACTCACATCCGTCATCATAAAGTGCTTTGAGAGACTAGTCAAGGACCATATCACCTCCACCCTACCTGACACCCTAGACCCACTCCAATTTGCTTACCGCCCAAATAGGTCCACAGACGATGCAATCTCAACCACACTGCACACTGCCCTAACCCATCTGGACAAGAGGAATACCTATTTGAGAATGCTGTTCATCGACTACAGCTCGGCATTCAACACCATAGTACCCTCCAAGCTCGTCATCAAGCTCGAAACCCTGGGTCTCGACCCCGCCCTGTGCAACTGGGTACTGGACTTCCTGACGGGCCGCCCCCAGGTGGTGAGGGTAGGCAACAACATCTCCTCCCTGCTGATCCTCAACACTGGGGCCCCACAAGGGTGCGTTCTGAGCCCTCTCCTGTACTCCCTGTTCACCCACGACTGCGTGGCCACGCACGCTTTCAACTCAATCATCAAGTTTGCGGACGACACAACAGTGGTAGGCTTGATTACCAACAACGACGAGACGGCCTACAGGGAGGAGGTGAGGGCCCTCGGAGTGTGGTGTCAGGAAAATAACCTCACACTCAACGTCAACAAAACTAAGGAGATGATTGTGGACTTCAGGAAACAGCAGAGGGAACACCCCCCTATCCACATCGATGGAACAGTAGTGGAGAGGGTAGCAAGTTTTAAGTTCCTCGGCATACACATCACAGACAAACTGAATTGGTCCACTCACACAGACAGCATCGTGAAGAAGGCGCAGCAGCGCCTCTTCAACCTCAGGAGGGGAAGTGTGGTTGAGATCAGTATCAAGCCTGTCTGTCAGAGTGCCAGGTCTCTCTCCATTCAGAGACATCAGTATCAAGCCCGTCTGTCAGAGTGCCAGGTCTCTCTCCATTCAGAGACATCAGTATCAAGCCCGTCTGTCAGAGTGCCAGGTCTCTCTCCATTCAGAGACATCAGTATCAAGCCCGTCTGTCAGTCTGGACTTCATCACATCATCTTGCAAGTCTCCATGTGTTGGCTCCATAGATGCATCTGAGAACACATACACAGTCACTGTTCTATTACCAATAGCAGTTAGGATAGGTAATATAAAAATATGTAGACTATGTTGAAGTTTTAAAAGCTCAGCCTAAACCTGGTCTCCCCATCATCAACCGTGGGTGAGCAGGCAAGAGGTGAGGCTGGAGGTGAGGTCTTTACCAGAGCCCCATTGATGAGAATAGCAGCATAGATCAGCTCCTGGCCCCTCGTCAAAGATACTGGTTGGTCACACACACACACACACACTGATTACATTATCAATGGTGGTTATGATTAGCCTGGTGAAACCAACCTGATCGCTGTGTTCACCTTTCTATTTCACTTCAAATATCATAAAACGTAACGTGAAATAGAATAGAGAACACAGGGATCAGGCTAGGTTCTTCCAGGCTATATTATAAAGGTGAATGGGGACAAAACTCTAAATTGTTTTGCCCCAGCTATCACATCTGACTCCAGTAATCAACTAATCATGATCTTCAGTTTAGAATTCAGTTAGTTTAATCAGCTGTGTTTGCTAGGGATGTGATCAAAGTGTGACAGCACTCTGGCCCCCGAGGACTGGAGCTGCCCATCCCTGATTGATAGGGATGCTCACAGGGAGGGCATGTCTACGTGATGCTGAGGTGGTCTTCTCTCTATGTTGCATGTTTGGCTGAAAAATTGACATTTCTCAAACAACTGCAGCAGGCAATCCTCATAAACAATGTACTTCCTCATCTTATGAGGTGGTCTTGACTGGGAGGGTCTGTGACAGGGTGATACAATAGACAGACGTGGTAAATTGCAGGATAAAATGCAATTATGTTCAATGTCCGTAGCTTATGCCTGCTCATACCATTAACCCCACCGCCATCATGGGGCACTCTGTTCACAACGTTGACATCACCAAACGGCAACAAAACGAAAACAACGTTGGAGGCGGCTTATGGTAGAGAAATTAACCTTTTATTCTCTGGCAACAACTCTGGTGGACATTCCTGCAGTCAGCATACCAATTGTGTGCTCCCTCAAAACTTAAGACATCTGTGGCATTGTGTTGTGTGCCAAAACTGCACATTTTAGTGTGGCCCTTTAGTGTCCCCAGCACAAGGTACACCTGTGTAATGATCATGTCGTTTAATCAGCTTCTTGATATGCCACACCTGTCAGGTGGAAGGATTATCTTGGTAAAGGAGAAATGCTCACTAACAGGGATGTGAACATATGTGTGCGCAAAATGTGAGTGAAATAAGCTTTTTGTGCGTATGGAACATTTCTGGGATCTTTTATTTCAGCTCATGAATCATGGGACAAACACTTTAAATTTTGCATTTATATTTTTGTTCCGTGTAAATATTTCATTTATCCAGAGTGTTAAAGTAGCAGGACTATCTGATTTCCAGAATAATGTTAGACATGTCTTTGCCATGAGCACAGACAGATCAATATATTTTTTCTGATTCTTGTTCCATGGATCTAGTTCACTAGTCCCAAACAGACACAAGCTAAGCGTGAGGCAGTTAACCCACTGTTCCCCACTGTCATTGTAAATAAGAATTTGTTCTTAACTGACTTGCCTAGTTAAATAAAAAATGTAAATTAAAACTTTTTTTTTTTTTTATATATAATTTTGCGAAGTTGTTCTGGTGTATAGTGCACTCTGTGACTGGTTTTAAACCGAGAGAGTTTGTCTGAGTTTGTAGGAACATTTGTATGCTTTCTAACATATACAAATACCATTCTCTCTGCTTATTTCAACCTGTCATTTGAATCCAGTAATATCTGTCTACTGGCATATGAGAGTCGCTAGAACTGAGATGGGGAAACAATCCCTTTCCCATAATACCCCTTCATCCTGGAACACGCTTCACAAGTTAGAGGAGTTGGTGTCGTCGTCTGTTTTTAAGACTCTGATCAACAACACCGTTTGTGAAAACTGCAGTTGTTTCTAATCTTCAATTGTATCTGTAACCTGTGACACGTTGTCTTTTGTGTGTATTTTGTATTTTTCTGTAATATTTAACGGGGACACGCTGCTATTTCCCTGTTTTGACTTCCTGCCAGGTCGCCCTCGCAAAAGAGGTTTTTAACCTCAATGGGTTTTACCTGGTTAAATAATAAAAAATTAAAAAATGATCTAACAGCAATTTATAAACCTTAGAAATACACTTGACAGTTTTTTTCACTACTATTCAGTAAGACATCACATTTAGATTATTAGTGTTTCACAAGAGAACCCTGTTTCAATCTAACCATGTGATTATTAGTGTTTCAGAGAAGAGAACCCTGTTTCAATCTAACCATGTGATTATTAGTGTTTCAGAGAAGAGAACCCTGTTTCAATCTAACCATGTGATTATTAGTGTTTCACAAGAGAATCCTGTTTCAATCTAACCATGTGATTATTAGTGTTTCACAAGAGAATCCTGTTTCAATCTAACCATGTGATTATTAGTGTTTCACAAGAGAATCCTGTTTCAATCTAACCATGTGATTATTAGTGTTTCAGAGAAGAGAACCCTGTTTCAATCTAACCATGTGATTATTAGTGTTTCAGATAAGAGAACCCTGTTTCAATCTAACCATGTGATTATTAGTGTTTCAGAGAAGAGAACCCTGTTTCAATCTAACCATGTGATTATTAGTGTTTCACAAGAGAATCCTGTTTCAATCTAACCATGTGATTATTAGTGTTTCACAAGAGAACCCTGTTTCAATCTAACCATGTAATTATTAGTGTTTCACAAGAGAACCCTGTTTCAATCTAACCATGTGATTATTAGTGTTTCAGAGAAGAGAATCCTGTTTCAATCTAACCATGTGATTATTAGTGTTTCACAAGAGAACCCTGTTTCAATCTAACCATGTGATTATTAGTGTTTCAGAGAAGAGAACCCTGTTTCAATCTAACCATGTGATTATTAATGTTTCAGAGAAGAGAATCCTGTTTCAATCTAACCATGTGATTATTAGTGTTTCAGAGAAGAGAACCCTGTTTCAATCTAACCATGTGATTATTAGTGTTTCACAAGAGAACCCTGTTTCAATCTAACCATGTGATTATTAATGTTTCAGAGAAGAGAACCCTGTTTCAATCTAACCATGTGATTATTAGTGTTTCAGAGAAGAGAACCCTGTTTCAATCTAACCATGTGATTATTAGTGTTTCAGAGAAGAGAACCCTGTTTCAATCTAACCATGTGATTATTAATGTTTCAGAGAAGAGAACCCTGTTTCAATCTAACCATGTGATTATTAGTGTTTCAGAGAAGAGAACCCTGTTTCAATCTAACCATGTGATTATTAGTGTTTCAGAGAAGAGAACCCTGTTTCAATCTAACCATGTGATTATTAATGTTTCAGAGAAGAGAACCCTGTTTCAATCTAACCATGTGATTATTAGTGTTTCAGAGAAGAGAACCCTGTTTCAATCTAACCATGTGATTATTAGTGTTTCACAAGAGAACCCTGTTTCAATCTAACCATGTGATTATTAATGTTTCAGAGAAGAGAACCCTGTTTCAATCTAACCATGTGATTATTAGTGTTTCAGAGAAGAGAACCCTGTTTCAATCTAACCATGTGATTATTAGTGTTTCAGAGAAGAGAATCCTGTTTCAATCTAACCATGTGATTATTAGTGTTTCAGAGAAGAGAACCCTGTTTCAATCTAACCATGTGATTATTAGTGTTTCAGAGAAGAGAACCCTGTTTCAATCTAACCATGTGATTATTAGTGTTTCAGAGAAGAGAACCCTGTTTCAATCTAACCATGTGATTATTAGTGTTTCAGAGAAGAGAACCCTGTTTCAATCTAACCATGTGATTATTAATGTTTCAGAGAAGAGAACCCTGTTTCAATCTAACCATGTGATTATTAGTGTTTCAGAGAAGAGAACCCTGTTTCAATCTAACCATGTGATTATTAGTGTTTCACAAGAGAACCCTGTTTCAATCTAACCATGTGATTATTAGTGTTTCAGAGAAGAGAACCCTGTTTCAATCTAACCATGTGATTATTAGTGTTTCAGAGAAGAGAACCCTGTTTCAATCTAACCATGTGATTATTAGTGTTTCAGAGAAGAGAACCCTGTTTCAATCTAACCATGTGATTATTAGTGTTTCAGAGAAGAGAACCCTGTTTCAATCTAACCATGTGATTATTAGTGTTTCACAAGAGAACCCTGTTTCAATCTAACCATGTGATTATTAGTGTTTCAGAGAAGAGAACCCTGTTTCAATCTAACCATGTGATTATTAGTGTTTCAGAGAAGAGAACCCTGTTTCAATCTAACCATGTGATTATTAGTGTTTCAGAGAAGAGAATCCTGTTTCAATCTAACCATGTGATTATTAGTGTTTCAGAGAAGAGAATCCTGTTTCAATCTAACCATGTGATTATTAGTGTTTCAGAGAAGAGAACCCTGTTTCAATCTAACCATGTGATTATTAGTGTTTCAGAGAAGAGAATCCTGTTTCAATCTAACCATGTGATTATTAGTGTTTCAGAGAAGAGAACCCTGTTTCAATCTAACCATGTGATTATTAGTGTTTCAGAGAAGAGAACCCTGTTTCAATCTAACCATGTGATTATTAGTGTTTCAGAGAAGAGAACCCTGTTTCAATCTAACCATGTGATTATTAGTGTTTCAGAGAAGAGAACCCTGTTTCAGTCTAACCATGTGATTATTAGTGTTTCAGAGAAGAGAACCCTGTTTCAATCTAACCATGTGATTATTAGTGTTTCAGAGAAGAGAACCCTGTTTCAATCTAACCATGTGATTATTAGTGTTTCACAAGAGAACCCTGTTTCAATCTAACCATGTGATTATTAGTGTTTCAGAGAAGAGAATCCTGTTTCAATCTAACCATGTGATTATTAGTGTTTCAGAGAAGAGAACCCTGTTTCAATCTAACCATGTGATTATTAGTGTTTCAGAGAAGAGAATCCTGTTTCAATCTAACCATGTGATTATTAGTGTTTCAGAGAAGAGAATCCTGTTTCAATCTAACCATGTGATTATTAGTGTTTCAGAGAAGAGAACCCTGTTTCAATCTAACCATGTGATTATTAGTGTTTCAGAGAAGAGAATCCTGTTTCAATCTAACCATGTGATTATTAGTGTTTCAGAGAAGAGAACCCTGTTTCAATCTAACCATGTGATTATTAGTGTTTCAGAGAAGAGAATCCTGTTTCAATCTAACCATGTGATTATTAGTGTTTCAGAGAAGAGAACCCTGTTTCAATCTAACCATGTGATTATTAGTGTTTCAGAGAAGAGAATCCTGTTTCAATCTAACCATGTGATTATTAGTGTTTCAGAGAAGAGAATCCTGTTTCAATCTAACCATGTGATTATTAGTGTTTCACAAGAGAACCCTGTTTCAATCTAACCATGTGATTATTAGTGTTTCAGAGAAGAGAATCCTGTTTCAATCTAACCATGTGATTATTAGTGTTTCAGAGAAGAGAACCCTGTTTCAATCTAACCATGTGATTATTAGTGTTTCAGAGAAGAGAACCCTGTTTCAATCTAACCATGTGATTATTAGTGTTTCAGAGAAGAGAATCCTGTTTCAATCTAACCATGTGATTATTAGTGTTTCAGAGAAGAGAACCCTGTTTCAATCTAACCATGTGATTATTAGTGTTTCAGAGAAGAGAACCCTGTTTCAATCTAACCATGTGATTATTAGTGTTTCAGAGAAGAGAATCCTGTTTCAATCTAACCATGTGATTATTAGTGTTTCAGAGAAGAGAACCCTGTTTCAATCTAACCATGTGATTATTAGTGTTTCAGAGAAGAGAATCCTGTTTCAATCTAACCATGTGATTATTAGTGTTTCAGAGAAGAGAATCCTGTTTCAATCTAACCATGTGATTATTAGTGTTTCAGAGAAGAGAACCCTGTTTCAATCTAACCATGTGATTATTAGTGTTTCAGAGAAGAGAACCCTGTTTCAATCTAACCATGTGATTATTAGTGTTTCAGAGAAGAGAATCCTGTTTCAATCTAACCATGTGATTATTAGTGTTTCAGAGAAGAGAATCCTGTTTCAATCTAACCATGTGATTATTAGTGTTTCAGAGAAGAGAATCCTGTTTCAATCTAACCATGTGATTATTAGTGTTTCAGAGAAGAGAACCCTGTTTCAATCTAACCATGTGATTATTAGTGTTTCAGAGAAGAGAACCCTGTTTCAATCTAACCATGTGATTATTAGTGTTTCAGAGAAGAGAACCCTGTTTCAATCTAACCATGTGATTATTAGTGTTTCAGAGAAGAGAACCCTGTTTCAATCTAACCATGTGATTATTAATGTTTCAGAGAAGAGAACCCTGTTTCAATCTAACCTTGTGATTATTAGTGTTTCAGAGAAGAGAACCCTGTTTCAATCTAACCATGTGATTATTAGTGTTTCAGAGAAGAGAACCCTGTTTCAATCTAACCATGTGATTATTAGTGTTTCAGAGAAGAGAATCCTGTTTCAATCTAACCATGTGATTATTAGTGTTTCAGAGAAGAGAACCCTGTTTCAATCTAACCATGTGATTATTAGTGTTTCAGAGAAGAGAACCCTGTTTCAATCTAACCATGTGATTATTAGTGTTTCAGAGAAGAGAATCCTGTTTCAATCTAACCATGTGATTATTAGTGTTTCAGAGAAGAGAACCCTGTTTCAATCTAACCATGTGATTATTAGTGTTTCAGAGAAGAGAACCCTGTTTCAATCTAACCATGTGATTATTAGTGTTTCAGAGAAGAGAATCCTGTTTCAATCTAACCATGTGATTATTAGTGTTTCAGAGAAGAGAATCCTGTTTCAATCTAACCATGTGATTATTAGTGTTTCAGAGAAGAGAATCCTGTTTCAATCTAACCATGTGATTATTAGTGTTTCACAAGAGAACCCTGTTTCAATCTAACCATGTGATTATTAGTGTTTCAGAGAAGAGAACCCTGTTTCAATCTAACCATGTGATTATTAGTGTTTCAGAGAAGAGAATCCTGTTTCAATCTAACCATGTGATTATTAGTGTTTCAGAGAAGAGAACCCTGTTTCAATCTAACCATGTGATTATTAGTGTTTCAGAGAAGAGAACCCTGTTTCAATCTAACCATGTGATTATTAGTGTTTCAGAGAAGAGAATCCTGTTTCAATCTAACCATGTGATTATTAGTGTTTCAGAGAAGAGAACCCTGTTTCAATCTAACCATGTGATTATTAGTGTTTCAGAGAAGAGAATCCTGTTTCAATCTAACCATGTGATTATTAGTGTTTCACAAGAGAACCCTGTTTCAATCTAACCATGTGATTATTAGTGTTTCAGAGAAGAGAATCCTGTTTCAATCTAACCATGTGATTATTAGTGTTTCAGAGAAGAGAACCCTGTTTCAATCTAACCATGTGATTATTAGTGTTTCAGAGAAGAGAACCCTGTTTCAATCTAACCATGTGATTATTAGTGTTTCAGAGAAGAGAACCCTGTTTCAATCTAACCATGTGATTATTAGTGTTTCAGAGAAGAGAACCCTGTTTCAATCTAACCATGTGATTATTAGTGTTTCAGAGAAGAGAACCCTGTTTCAATCTAACCATGTGATTATTAGTGTTTCAGAGAAGAGAATCCTGTTTCAATCTAACCATGTGATTATTAGTGTTTCAGAGAAGAGAATCCTGTTTCAATCTAACCATGTGATTATTAATGTTTCAGAGAAGAGAACCCTGTTTCAATCTAACCATGTGATTATTAGTGTTTCAGAGAAGAGAACCCTGTTTCAATCTAACCATGTGATTATTAATGTTTCAGAGAAGAGAACCCTGTTTCAATCTAACCATGTGATTATTAGTGTTTCAGAGAAGAGAACCCTGTTTCAATCTAACCATGTGATTATTAATGTTTCAGAGAAGAGAATCCTGTTTCAATCTAACCATGTGATTATTAGTGTTTCAGAGAAGAGAATCCTGTTTCAATCTAACCATGTGATTATTAGTGTTTCACAAGAGAACCCTGTTTCAATCTAACCATGTGATTATTAGTGTTTCAGAGAAGAGAACCCTGTTTCAATCTAACCATGTGATTATTAATGTTTCAGAGAAGAGAATCCTGTTTCAATCTAACCATGTGATTATTAGTGTTTCAGAGAAGAGAACCCTGTTTCAGTCTAACCATGTGATTATTCGTGTTTCAGAGAAGAGAATCCTGTTTCAGTCTAACCATGTGATTATTAGTGTTTCAGAGAAGAGAACCCTGTTTCAATCTAACCATGTGATTATTAGTGTTTCAGAGAAGAGAACCCTGTTTCAATCTAACCATGTGATTATTAGTGTTTCAGAGAAGAGAACCCTGTTTCAATCTAACCATGTGATTATTAGTGTTTCAGAGAAGAGAATCCTGTTTCAATCTAACCATGTGATTATTAGTGTTTCAGAGAAGAGAATCCTGTTTCAATCTAACCATGTGATTATTAATGTTTCAGAGAAGAGAATCCTGTTTCAATCTAACCATGTGATTATTAGTGTTTCAGAGAAGAGAACCCTGTTTCAATCTAACCATGTGATTATTAGTGTTTCAGAGAAGAGAACCCTGTTTCAATCTAACCATGTGATTATTAATGTTTCAGAGAAGAGAACCCTGTTTCAATCTAACCATGTGATTATTAGTGTTTCACAAGAGAACCCTGTTTCAATCTAACCATGTGATTATTAGTGTTTCAGAGAAGAGAACCCTGTTTCAATCTAACCATGTGATTATTAGTGTTTCAGAGAAGAGAACCCTGTTTCAATCTAACCATGTGATTATTAGTGTTTCAGAGAAGAGAACCCTGTTTCAATCTAACCATGTGATTATTAATGTTTCAGAGAAGAGAACCCTGTTTCAATCTAACCATGTGATTATTAATGTTTCAGAGAAGAGAACCCTGTTTCAATCTAACCATGTGATTATTAGTGTTTCAGAGAAGAGAACCCTGTTTCAATCTAACCATGTGATTATTAGTGTTTCAGAGAAGAGAACCCTGTTTCAATCTAACCATGTGATTATTAGTGTTTCAGAGAAGAGAATCCTGTTTCAATCTAACCATGTGATTATTAGTGTTTCAGAGAAGAGAATCCTGTTTCAATCTAACCATGTGATTATTAATGTTTCAGAGAAGAGAACCCTGTTTCAATCTAACCATGTGATTATTAGTGTTTCAGAGAAGAGAACCCTGTTTCAATCTAACCATGTGATTATTAATGTTTCAGAGAAGAGAACCCTGTTTCAATCTAACCATGTGATTATTAGTGTTTCAGAGAAGAGAACCCTGTTTCAATCTAACCATGTGATTATTAATGTTTCAGAGAAGAGAATCCTGTTTCAATCTAACCATGTGATTATTAGTGTTTCAGAGAAGAGAATCCTGTTTCAATCTAACCATGTGATTATTAGTGTTTCACAAGAGAACCCTGTTTCAATCTAACCATGTGATTATTAATGTTTCAGAGAAGAGAACCCTGTTTCAATCTAACCATGTGATTATTAGTGTTTCAGAGAAGAGAACCCTGTTTCAATCTAACCATGTGATTATTAATGTTTCAGAGAAGAGAATCCTGTTTCAATCTAACCATGTGATTATTAGTGTTTCAGAGAAGAGAACCCTGTTTCAGTCTAACCATGTGATTATTAGTGTTTCAGAGAAGAGAATCCTGTTTCAGTCTAACCATGTGATTATTAGTGTTTCAGAGAAGAGAACCCTGTTTCAATCTAACCATGTGATTATTAGTGTTTCAGAGAAGAGAACCCTGTTTCAATCTAACCATGTGATTATTAGTGTTTCAGAGAAGAGAACCCTGTTTCAATCTAACCATGTGATTATTAGTGTTTCAGAGAAGAGAATCCTGTTTCAATCTAACCATGTGATTATTAGTGTTTCAGAGAAGAGAATCCTGTTTCAATCTAACCATGTGATTATTAATGTTTCAGAGAAGAGAATCCTGTTTCAATCTAACCATGTGATTATTAGTGTTTCAGAGAAGAGAACCCTGTTTCAATCTAACCATGTGATTATTAGTGTTTCAGAGAAGAGAACCCTGTTTCAATCTAACCATGTGATTATTAATGTTTCAGAGAAGAGAACCCTGTTTCAATCTAACCATGTGATTATTAGTGTTTCACAAGAGAACCCTGTTTCAATCTAACCATGTGATTATTAGTGTTTCAGAGAAGAGAACCCTGTTTCAATCTAACCATGTGATTATTAGTGTTTCAGAGAAGAGAACCCTGTTTCAATCTAACCATGTGATTATTAGTGTTTCAGAGAAGAGAACCCTGTTTCAATCTAACCATGTGATTATTAATGTTTCAGAGAAGAGAACCCTGTTTCAATCTAACCATGTGATTATTAATGTTTCAGAGAAGAGAACCCTGTTTCAATCTAACCATGTGATTATTAATGTTTCAGAGAAGAGAACCCTGTTTCAATCTAACCATGTGATTATTAGTGTTTCAGAGAAGAGAACCCTGTTTCAATCTAACCATGTGATTATTAGTGTTTCAGAGAAGAGAACCCTGTTTCAATCTAACCATGTGATTATTAGTGTTTCAGAGAAGAGAACCCTGTTTCAATCTAACCATGTGATTATTAATGTTTCAGAGAAGAGAACCCTGTTTCAGTCTAACCATGTGATTATTAATGTTTCAGAGAAGAGAACCCTGTTTCAATCTAACCATGTGATTATTAGTGTTTCAGAGAAGAGAATCCTGTTTCAATCTAACCATGTGATTATTAGTGTTTCAGAGAAGAGAACCCTGTTTCAATCTAACCATGTGATTATTAATGTTTCAGAGAAGAGAACCCTGTTTCAATCTAACCATGTGATTATTAATGTTTCAGAGAAGAGAACCCTGTTTCAATCTAACCATGTGATTATTAGTGTTTCAGAGAAGAGAACCCTGTTTCAATCTAACCATGTGATTATTAGTGTTTCAGAGAAGAGAACCCTGTTTCAATCTAACCATGTGATTATTAGTGTTTCAGAGAAGAGAACCCTGTTTCAATCTAACCATGTGATTATTAATGTTTCAGAGAAGAGAACCCTGTTTCAGTCTAACCATGTGATTATTAATGTTTCAGAGAAGAGAACCCTGTTTCAATCTAACCATGTGATTATTAGTGTTTCAGAGAAGAGAATCCTGTTTCAATCTAACCATGTGATTATTAGTGTTTCAGAGAAGAGAATCCTGTTTCAATCTAACCATGTGATTATTAGTGTTTCAGAGAAGAGAATCCTGTTTCAATCTAACCATGTGATTATTAGTGTTTCAGAGAAGAGAACCCTGTTTCAATCTAACCATGTGATTATTAGTGTTTCAGAGAAGAGAATCCTGTTTCAATCTAACCATGTGATTATTAGTGTTTCAGAGAAGAGAATCCTGTTTCAATCTAACCATGTGATTATTAGTGTTTCAGAGAAGAGAATCCTGTTTCAATCTAACCATGTGATTATTAGTGTTTCAGAGAAGAGAACCCTGTTTCAATCTAACCATGTGATTATTAGTGTTTCAGAGAAGAGAATCCTGTTTCAATCTAACCATGTGATTATTAATGTTTCAGAGAAGAGAATCCTGTTTCAATCTAACCATGTGATTATTAGTGTTTCAGAGAAGAGAACCCTGTTTCAATCTAACCATGTGAAAACAAATGTTTAGATGGAATACAGTTCACGTACTTGTTGTAAATAACAAAGTTCCATCCTGGAAGAGGTGGTACATTTCCCTTAAACCTTTGTTGTGCCAGGATTTAAATGATATCATCGTTAAAACGGGATGAAAAGCAGAGATTTCCTCATTTAGGAGCGAAAGGGAGAGACATTGTTACCCTGTCATTTATTAGTTGCTTTTCATACTTGTAAACTATTCAGAATTGCTGGGCTATTCGTAATCTTCTATATCTCTTGCAGGCCAAAAATAGGGCAGGTATTTCAACTCGTATTGTAAAATGTCAAAGGATTCTAGGCTTTTCCAAGAACTTAATGAGGGAGAAAACCATTGTTTAACTTGGGCGAGTTGTTGGGCTTCACAATAGTAATGTTTTAGGTAAATTCACACCACCCACCTTATATGGAAGATACAGGACCTAAAAATGATTTCTAGGGTTATTCGTTATTCCAAATAAATGAGAAGAGGCTCTACATGTTTCATGCAGGGGGGGTGAAATTGGAAGAGGCTCTACATGTTTCATGCAGAGGGTTGAAATGAGAAGAGGCTCTACATGTTTCATGCTGAGGGGTGAAATGAGAAGAGGCTCTACATGTTTCATGCAGAGGGAGTGAAATTGGAAGAGGCTCTACATGTTTTATGCAGAGGGAGTGAAATTGGAAGAGGCTCTACATGTTTCATGCTGAGGGGTGAAATGAGAAGAGGCTCTACATGTTTCATGCAGAGGGAGTGAAATTGGAAGAGGCTCTACATGTTTCATGCAGAGGGGGTGAAATTGGAAGAGGCTCTACATGTTTCATGCAGAGGGGGTGAAATGAGAAGAGGCTCTACATGTTTCATGCTGAGGGGTGAAATGAGAAGAGGCTCTACATGTTTCATGCAGAGGGGTGAAATTGGAAGAGGCTCTACATGTTTCATGCAGAGGGAGTGAAATTGGAAGAGGCTCTACATGTTTCATGCTGAGGGGTGAAATGAGAAGAGGCTCTACATGTTTCATGCAGAGGGAGTGAAATTGGAAGAGGCTCTACATGTTTCATGCAGAGGGGGTGAAATTGGAAGAGGCTCTACATGTTTCATGCAGAGGGGGTGAAATGAGAAGAGGCTCTACATGTTTCATGCTGAGGGGTGAAATGAGAAGAGGCTCTACATGTTTCATGCAGAGGGGTGAAATGAGAAGAGGCTCTACATGTTTCATGCAGAGGGGGTGAAATTGGAAGAGGCTCTACATGTTTCATGCAGAGGGGGTGAAATTGGAAGAGGCTCTACATGTTTCATGCAGAGGGGTGAAATTGGAAGAGGCTCTACATGTTTCATGCAGAGGGGTGAAATTGGAAGAGGCTCTACATGTTTCATGCAGAGGGAGTGAAAATGGAAGAGGCTCTACATGTTTCATGCAGAGGGAGTGAAAATGGAAGAGGCTCTACATGTTTCATGCAGAGGGAGTGAAAATGGAAGAGGCTCTACATGTTTCATGCAGAGGGGGTGAAATTGGAAGATTCTGAAACGAATAAAGAAATGTTGGTAATATTGGCATTTTGATGACATTAACTCTGCCCAGAAGAGAAGTAGGAAAGAACCTTTTTAATAACTGGAATGGAGTTCAATTTATACAAATATAAGCAGAATCTCTGTCTTCGACCAATTTACTTTATCCAGATAGTTTACCAAACTCTTCAAGCAGTGATAGGAGCACTGGAATTGAGTATGAGCAGTCGAAGAGAGAGAGCAATGACATACAATGATATAACATGCTATTATTTTTCCAATTGGAATTCCTTTCATTTGGTCATGGGATCTAATCATAGCAGCAAGGGATTCTATGACCGAAGCAAAAAGTTGTGCACTGGTCGGACAGCCTTGCCGTGTCCCTCCAGACAACAGGAAGGGGGTTGAGTATTGTGTGTTGGTTTTAACTACAGCCGTTGGTGAATTATAAAGAATTTGAATCCAAGAGATAAATAATAGAAAATAGAAGTAAAGTATTTCCATTCCATTCTGTCGAATGATTTTTCAGCATCGAGAGCGAAAACATTTGGGATCTTAAGATCACTAGTGTGACAAAGAATGTCAATATATCTACGTAAATGATCAGGAGAGAGAGGACCCTGCACAAAACCAGGTTGGTCTGTGTGGATGAGATTCTAGGTGCAGAGTTAATATAATCAACATTTAAAACATTTCAAAGTGACACGTCTATGGGAGGAGCAAAACGTCTTTATCCTTCTTCTTCAGTGAAGTATTAGCTGCATGACGTAAAGTAGGAGGAAGCTGTTTTAGACGGTCATTGACGAAGAGGGAGAAAGCGAGACATCGCCCGGCTCAGAGAATTGCTAATAGATTTCTATAGGAGAACCATCTAATCCCGGTGTCTTTTCATTTTGGCTGATAGCTCATCAGTAGTAATGGCTTGATCTTTTTAGTTTTTTATTCATTTAAACTTTATTTAACTAGGCAAGTCAGTTAATACCTAGAAATACCTAGGTGTCTGGCTAGACTGTAAACTCTCCTTCCAGACTCATATTAAACATCTCCAATCCAAAATGAAATCTAGAATCTGCTTTCTATTTCGCAACAAAGCCTCCTTCACTCACGCCGCCAAACTTTACCCTAGTAAAACTGACTATCCTACCGATCATCGACTTCGGCGATGTCATCTGCAAAATAGCTTCCAACACTCTACTCAGCAAACTGGATGCAGTTTATCACAGTGCCATCCGTCATCCCAAAGCCAACACCTTATTTGGCCGCCTTTCCTTCCAGTTCTCTGCTGTCAGTGACTGGAACGAATTGCAAAAATCGCTGAAGTTGGAGATTTTTATTTCCCTCACCAACTTTAACATCAAGTATCTGAGAAGCAAACGGATCGCTGCAGCAGTACACAGTCCATCTGTAAATAGTCCACTCAATCTACCTACCTCATCCCCATATTGTTTTTAATTTATTTACTTTTCTGCTCTTTTGCACACCAGTATCTCTACTTGCACATCATCATCTGCTCATTTATCACTCCAGTGTTAATCTGCTAAATTGTAATTATTCACTCCTATTTATTGCCTTACCTCCTCATGCCTTTTGCACACACTGTATATAGACTTTCTTTTCTCTACTGTGTCATTGACCTGTTTGTGTTATTGGCTTGTTTATTGTTTATTCCATGTGTAACTCTGTGTTGTTGTATGTGTCGAACTGCTTTGCTTTATCTTGGCCAGGTCGCAGTTGCAAATGAGAACTTGTTCTCAACTAGCCTACCTGGTTAAATAAAGGTAAAATAAATAACAAATTCCTATTTACAGTGCCGGCCTAACCCTAACCCGGACGACGCTGGGCCAATTGTGCGCCGCCCTATGGGACTCCCAATCACGGCCCGTTGTGATACAGCCTGGAATCGAACCAGGGTCTGTAGTGACGCCTCTAACACTGAGATGCAGTGCCTTAGACCGCTGCGCGACTCAGGAGCCCCTAGTCTCGTGAGACAGTCACAAAGTGCAAACTAGATGAGTACAATTCTTCATAGAATAGTCTAAACATTTCATTAATTTGAAGTGAATCTACTGTAACACAATGGAGGCTTTTCAGCTTGCCGTTCCTTGAACACTTTGGGTCAATGAAACAACAGAGCCCCATTCAATGAAGGGAAGCGAAGTGGGCGAGGTGAGGTTGCAAACGCCCTTTTTGACGAGACTGACTTTATGACAAAAAAAATGATCGTATGAAATTATGGCTGCCATCAATGACATTCAGTTGTCCAGAAACACGGTGACAAGAAGATGAGGCAATACCTCGAGGATCAACTGAAGGAGGATATTGACAACTGAGAGTGTTATTCCCTCCAGTTTGACGAGTCCACAGATACGGTAGATGAGGCACAGTTATGCATTTTCATCAGAATGGTATTTGACAACATGAGGACAAAGGAGGAACTACTCGCCATTTTGCAACTAAAAGGACATACAAGGGCTGAAGATATTTTTCAAGCTTACACTTTGTAGAATGTTTTGACCCCAGAGTAAATGACATGTCGATGCCACGGGGCCGTTTTCAAAGGGATTAGATGCTTTTTAGGGGCAGTCGCTCTTTAACACACTCACTCACTCACTCAGCCCTCAAGGTTAAAGGAATTGCAGTAGACAGATTAACATGTTTTATCTCCTGAGTGTACACACAGTCTCTTGTCTACGACACACACACACACACACACACACACATTGTATCTGTCTGCGGTTATGCAAATAGCCAAACAAGTCAGTCAATCAGGATCTTTCTGACAAATGACCACTGTCTCATCTCTACACAAACACCTGAAACCATTCTTCTAATCTACCTCCTCATCACTGGTATTGGGCTAGAATGAAAACAGTACTCATTACAAGCGCATGTGTTTTCAATAGTATAGATGTCAATAGTATAGATGTCAATAGTATAGATGTCAATAGTATAGATGTCAATAGTATAGATGTCAATAGTATAGATATCTAGATATCTATGTAGTTAACTCACATGTATTGTCTTTACAACGGTATTTATTTTGTATTGATGTAGTATCTGTCGCTCAATACATTTCACGTTGTGTGATAGTTTTACATGAGTAATATATTGGTGGTTTCTTACACTAGTCATGTCTGTGTTCTAGATCGTAGTGCTGCTGCTGCTGCCTGGTGCTGTGGTCATGTAAATACAGTCCCTGTTGGCTGTCTGTGACTGTCTGGGTGGTGGTCATGTAAATACAGTCCCTGTTGGCTGTCTGTGACAGGTTGTCTTGTGGCTGTCTGGGTGGTGGTCATGTAAATACAGTCCCTGTTGGCTGTCTGTGACAGGTTGTCTTGTGACTGTCTGTGACAGGTTGTCTTGTGGCTGTCTGTGACAGGTTGTCTTGTGACTGTCTGTGACAGGTTGTCTTGTGACTGTCTGGGTGGTGGTCATGTAAATACAGTCCCTGTTGGCTGTCTGTGACAGGTTGTCTTGTGACTGTCTGTGACAGGTTGTCTTGTGACTGTCTGGATGGTGGTCATGTAAAAACAGTCCCTTTTGGCTGTCTGTGACAGGTTGTCTTGTGACTGTCTGTGACAGGTTGTCTTGTGACTGTCTGGGTGGTGGTCATGTAAATACAGTCCCTGTTGGCTGTCTGTGACAGGTTGTCTTGTGGCTGTCTGTGACAGGTTGTCTTGTGACTGTCTGGGTGGTGGTCATGTAAATACAGTCCCTGTTGGCTGTCTGTGACAGGTTGTCTTGTGACTGTCTGTGACAGGTTGTCTTGTGACTGTCTGTGACAGGTTGTCTTGTGACTGTCTGGGTGGTGGTCATGTAAATACAGTCCCTGTTGGCTGTCTGTGACAGGTTGTCTTGTGACTGTCTGTGACAGGTTGTCTTGTGGCTGTCTGTGACAGGTTGTCTTGTGACTGTCTGGGTGGTGGTCATGTAAATACAGTCCCTGTTGGCTGTCTGTGACAGGTTGTCTTGCGACTGTCTGTGACAGGTTGTCTTGTGACTGTCTGTGACAGGTTGTCTTGTGACTGTCTGGGTGGTGGTCATGTAAATACAGTCCCTGTTGGCTGTCTGTGACAGGTTGTCTTGTGACTGTCTGTGACAGGTTGTCTTGTGACTGTCTGTGACAGGTTGTCTTGTGACTGTCTGTGACAGGTTGTCTTGTGACTGTCTGGGTGGTGCAGTGCACTCTGACAGTGTTAGTGAAGCACAACTGTCTCTGGCTGAATTACCCTGCAAGAGGGAGAAATCACAAAGCAGGAGGGGAAGAGGAGAGTAGACAGGGGGGAGAGGAGGGGGGGGACATGTGGCTAGACAGAGGAGGACAGAAGTGAGGAGGGGAGGGGGGTTGGTGTGGGTGACTTGATATAAAAAAAAGCCTCTGCTTCATTTCATATGGGGCGAGACTGAGGCACCTCTAATTTAATCAGCCTAGCATGTCTCCCACACACAGACGTCTAGTTTACACAGACACGCGCGCACACAGACACGCGCGCACACAGACACGCGCGCACACAGACACGCGCGCACATAGACACGCGCGCACACAGACGCGCGCACACACACAGACACGCACACACACAGACACGCACTCACACACACGCACTCACAGACACGCACACAGTCACACAGACATCGAGCTTGCACATTTGCATCTGACCTGGATTCCCTGGTGTGCAGTGGGCTAATCTCATTAAGGAGAAAACACATCACACCACGTGACTGTCTGCCGTTCCTTCACCATTTGTTTGGCGCAGTATGTTTTAGGGATTACCAGCCGGTGGGCTTCTGACTGCCCAAATGTTTGTCCGTCTCTACATGTATAATTGGTTTGCAAATTACAGTCGGCACTGTGTTCAGAGATGCTAAGTACTCTTGACCGTCAAATGCTACCGGTGTGTCCTGTCCTCGTCTCTCCCCTCTGCTCCTCATCCCCTTCTTCAGCTAGACCAATTATCACCTAACCCTTGGGAGTCCAGGCCTGTCGGGCCACCTCCACACTATTCCCTAAATAGTGCACTACTTTTGACCAGAGGCCTAGTACTGCACTATATAGGGAATAGGGTGCCATTTGCAATGCAGAAAGCACCTCAGCTCCCAGACACCCCATCAATCTTTATTAGACAGACAGACAGACAGACAGACCTGCTGGTGATGCGTCTGGTCTGGACCTCTCTCACGTCTCACACAACATCAACATCTATAACCTATTGTCCTCTCTCCTCCCTTCTCCTCCTCTATTCTCTTCTGTCACACTACCTAGAAAACAGGTGATGGAAAATGAAATAACATATATTTTTAAAATGAAATGACATACAGTGGGGCAAAAAATTATTTAGTCAGCCACCAATTGTGCAAGTCCTCCCACTTAAAAAGATCAGGCCTGTAATTTTTACCATAGGTACACTTCAACTATGACAGACAAAATGAGAAGAAAAACATCCAGAAAATCACATTGTAGGATTTGTTATTAATATATTTGCAAATTATGGTGGAAAATAAGTATTTGGTCAATAACAAAAGTTTATCTGAATACTTTGTTATATACCCTTTGTTGGCAATGACAGAGGTCAAACGTTTTCTGTAAGTCTTCACAAGGTTTTCACACACTGTTGCTGGTATTTTGGCCCATTCCTCCATGCAGATCTCCTCTAGAGCAGTGATGTTTTGGGGCTGTTGCTGGGCATCACGGACTTTCAACTCCCTCCAAAGATTTTCTATGGGGTTGAGATCTGGAGACTGGCTAGGTCAATCCAGGACCTTGAAATGCTTCTTACGAAGCCACTCCTTCGTTCCCCGGGCGGTGTGTTTGGGATCATTGTCATGCTGAAAGACCCACGTTTCATCTTCAATGCCCTTGCTGATGGAAGGAGGTTTTCACTCAATCTCACGATACATCGTCCCATTCTTTCTTTCCTTTACACGGATCAGTTGTCCTGGTCCCTTTGCAGAAAAACAGCCCCAAAGCATGATGTTTCCACCCCATGCTTCACAGTAGGTATGGTGTTCTTTGGATGCAACTCAGCATTCTTTGTTCTCCAAACACGACGAGTTGAGTTTTTACCAAAAAGTTATATTTTGGTTTCATCTGACCATATGACATTCTCCCAATCTTCTTCTGGATCATCCAAATGCTCTCTAGCAAACTTCAGACGGGCCTGGACATGTACTGGCTTAAGCAGGGGGACACGTCTGGCACTGCAGGATTTGAGTCCCTGGCGGCGTAGTGTGTTACTGATGGTAGGCTCTGTTGCTTTGGTCCCAGCTCTCTGCAGGTCATTCACTAGATCCCTCTGTGTGGTTCTGGGATTTTTGCTCACCGTTCTTGTGATCATTTTGACCCCACGGGGTGAGATCTTGCGTGGAGCCCCAGATCGAGGGAGATTATCAGTGGTCTTGTATGTCTTCCATTTCCTAATAATTGCTCCCACAGTTGATTTCTTCAAACCAAGCTGCTTACCTATTGCAGATTCAGTCTTCCCAGCCTGGTGCAAGTTTACAATTTTGTTTCTGGTGTCCTTTGACAGCTCTTTCGTCATAGTGGAGTTTGGAGTGTGACTGTTTGATGTTGTGGACAGGTGTCTTTTATACTGATAACAAGTTCAAACAGGTGCCATTAATACAGGTAACGAGTGGAGGACAGAAGAGCCTCTTAAAGAAGAAGTTACAGGTCTGTGAGAGCCAGAAATCTTGCTTGTTTGTAGGTGACCAAATACTTATTTTCCACCGTAATTTGCAAATAAATTCATTAAAAATCCTACAATGTGATTTTCTGGATGTTTTCCCCTCATTTTGTCTGTCATAGTTGAAGTGTACCTATGATGAAAATTACAGGCCTCTCATCTTTTTAAGTGGGAGAACCTGCACAATTGGTGGCTAACTAAATACTTTTTTGCCCCACTGTATATTTATAAAATGAAATGACATATGTTTATAAAATGATATGAAATTACATATATTTATAACATAACATGAGTAGTAGCAGGAGATCCAGGGTTTTACTGTGTTGAATAAAGCATTACTCAGCCATCTTCACAGGTGTCCCAGTGCACATAGCTGTTTATACACACACACACACACACTCACAAGGCAGCAGGCTCCCTCCCACCTCATGATTGAAGGGTCACTCCACGGCAAATCAGGGCAGACAGAGTAGGGGGTACATAGCTAGCTACATAGCTAGCTGGTCAGCTCGCCACTTGGCTTATTTCATTAGAATCTATAAGCTGTTTTGGACTTCTTGACTCCAGACTAGAGTTGTTCTCGGGTGGATCTTGGGTTCTTGATCAGACTCAAAAAGTGGCTTTTAAAGGCACAGTCCTTAAATTCTTAATTTCAGCCAAACATCAGATCCACCATCTGGTTTTCTGTAGAGCTGAGAAAGGCATTGAGACATCAAATGTTATTTGTCACCTGCGCTGAATACAACAGGTGTAGAGACCTTAGTGTGAAATGCTGAATACAACAGGTGTAGAGACCTTACCGTGAAATGCTGAATACAACAGGTGTAGAGACCTTAGCGTGAAATGCTGAATACAACAGGTGTAGAGACCTTAGCGTGAAATGCTTACTCATGATGTGGAGAAGTAGGCTATACTATGGTAGATTAATCAGCAACCGCATGTCACCAACACCTGTTTCTTATAGACGCTGTCAGTAGAACCGGTCGCAGTGAGAAGCACAACCAATATCAAAAGGAGACATTATTATTCTGTTATCCCCAGCGAGTAGCTGTTTTAAAGAAACCTTTTCATCCTCTGTGTTTCGCTTCATATTGTCTGATTTGTAGTCATGGGAAATCACTAAACAGGGCTATCTCTCTCTGTCTCTCTACACACACATACATACACACATCTATACATACACCTTAGCCAAATAAATTTAAACTCAGTTTTTCACAATTCCTGACATTTAATCCTAGTAAAAATTCCCTGTCTTTGGTCAGTTAGGATCACCACTTTATTTTAAGAATGTGAAATGTCAGAATAATAGTATTTGGTAGCATTGCCTCTAAATTAAATTGGTATCCTTCCATAAGCTTCCCACAATGAGTTGAGTGAATTTTGGCCCATTCCTCCTGACAGGGCTGGTGTAACTGAGTCAGGTTTGTAGGCCTCCTTGCTCGCACATGCTTTTTCAGTTCTGCCCACAAATGTTCTATAGGATTGAGGTCAGGGCTTTGTGATGGCCACTCCAATACCTTGACTTTGTTGTCCTTAAGCTATTTTACCACAACTTTGGAAGTATGCTTGGGGTCATTGTCCATTTGCAACCAAGCTTTAACTGATGTCTTGAGATGTTGCTTCAATATATCCACATAATTGTCCCTCCTCATGATGCCATCTGTTTTGTGAAGTGCACCAGTCCCTCCTGCAGCAAAGCACCCCCACAACATGATGCTGCCACACCCGTGCTTCACGGTTGGGATGGTGTTTTTCGGCTTGCAAGCTTGGTGGAGGCTTGCAAGCCGAAAAACACCATCCCAACCGTGAAGCACGGGTGTGGCAGCATGGGGACAAAGATTGTACATTTGGGAGAAATGTCCTCTGGTCTGATGAAACAAAAATAGAACTGTTTGACCATCGTTATGTTTGGAGGAGAAAGGTGGTTTCTCCTCCAAACATAATGATGGTCAAACAGTTCTATTTTTGTTTCATCAGACCAGAGGACATTTCTCCCAAATGTACAATCTTTGTCCCCATGTCCAGCTGCAAACTGTAGTCTGGCTTTATTATGACGGTTTTGGAGCAGTGGCTTCTTCCTTGCTGAGTGGCCTTTCAGGTTATATCGATATAGGACTCGTTTTACTGTGGATAAAGATACTTTTGTACCTGTTTTCTCCAGCATCTTCACAAGGTCCTTTGCTGTTGTTCTGGGATTGATTTGCACTTTTCACACCAAAGTACGTTCATCTCTAGGAGACAGAACGCGTCTCCTTCCTTAGCGGTATAAAAGCTGCGTGGTCCCATGGTGTTTATACTTGTGTACTATTGTTTGTACAGATGAGCGTGGTACCTTCAGGCATTTGGACATTTCTCTCAATGATGAACCAGACTTGTGGAAGTCTCAATATTTCTTTTGATTTTGCATAATGCCAAGCAAAGAGGCACAGGTACACCTCCAATTGACTCAAATGATTTCAATTAGCCTATCAGAAGCTTCTAAAGCCATGACATAATTTTCTGGAATTTTCCAAGCTGTTTAAAGGCACAGTCAACTTAGTGTATGTAAACTTCTGACCCACTGGAATTTTGGTACAGTGAATCATAAGTGAAATAATCTGTCTGTAAACAATTGTTGGAAAATTTACAAATGCGACCTGGCCAAGATAAAACTGCGACCTGGCGGCAAAAACAACCACAACAGTGTGTCACATGGGATAAATAAACGTACAGTCAATATTACAATAGGAAAATCTGTATACAGTGCGTGCAAATGTAGTAATATACAGTGTGGTTAGGCAGTACGGGTTGGCTGTCTACATGATGAGTAGACGAGCAGTGGAGAGGTAGGGAGAGGGGAAATGGCAAGTAGACGAGCAGTGGGAAGGGATGGTGGGAAAAGGAGACTGTTAGTTTCGAAGGGGAAGTGGCAGTAGACGAGCATCAGGCCGGCAGCCCCGTGCGGATGCAGATACCCTGCCACTTTTTCTCTCTGTCTCGTTCTATCTCTCCCTCCCTTTCTCTGTGGAGTCCCAAAGTAGAGATGTCCCCGCTCTCTCTTGATGTGAGGAAATTGGTTTGGATTGTTTTGGAGCTGTGAGTGAAAAGGGGCGTGTGAATTCACATGTAGCACCATGTCCTTTTGTCTGGTGTTCCTTGATCATTCATATGTTTTGTATCCAGGCCAATGGTGCATGTTTACATTGTTTAGATGAGGTTAGATGTTAGAACATGACAAGATGTTGACCTTGACCTTCAGCAAACGGGGTACCTTGAAACTCTGACGTGGACAAAGACATTGTTGGTTGTGCAAAGTGAGAGTGAACGACAGCACGATGTAAAGAAGGGAGGGCTGTAATAGAGCCACTGGGCTCTGTTCCCTCCCCTTCTCTCTGGGCTCTGTTCCCTCCCTCCTCCCCTTCTCTCTGGGCTCTGTTCCCTCCCTCCTCCCCTTCTCTCTGGGCTCTGTTCCCTCCCTCCTCCCCTTCTCTCTCTCCCCTCCCTCCCTCAATCTTTCCCCCTCTCTATCGTTCTCTCTCTCCCTCCTTCTTTCTTGATGTCTCCCTCACACTCTCTCTATATATCTATCTATCTCTCTCTATATATATATCTATCTCCCCCTCCCTCAGGTAGGCAGGCAGGTATAATATGTTCCTGTTTTGCATAGCAGAGTGCTGTTGTGCTGTCTGGTCCGTGGCCATAGACTCCAGACAGTCTATATGGAGTTAGATAACATCTCAACCACGCAGACTTCACAATGGCTATCCCTCAACATGACACAACCGCCCTGCCGCTCGCCTGCCTGCCCCTGTGTTGCCTGTTTCCTAGTCCGTGTCCAGCCCCCTACGGACTTAGTGGTGCCCCCAGCTTCCTCCCTGGCTCCAGCCACTACTAGGCTGCCCTGTACACACACACACACACACACACACACACACCGTCATTTTGTATTTAAGGCCCAATGGAAACCATTGATTCTAGTCATTCAGAAAACACACTTTCTCTTTAACCTGAGGAACCCTGTGTATAGGGGTTGTTCACCTTATCAGGGTTATTAGATTACATAGACCCACCCTAAATTCCCTTCTCTTCTCGCTTATGTGTCTTTTTAGGACAAGAATGACATTTTTTTTAAATATGTATTTCACATACATTTTCCTATAAGTGTGTAAAATTTCCTCTGCTATCTCTCTCTCTCTCTCTCTGTGTCTAGGCCCAGGACCTCTGTTAATAGTTTATCTCTTCTCTAGGCCCAGGACCTCTATGTTAATAGTTTATCTCTTCTCTAGGCCCAGGACCTCTATGTTAATAGTTTATCTCTTCTCTAGGCCCAGGACCTCTATGTTAATAGTTTATCTCTTCTCTAGGCCCAGGACCTCTATGTTAATAGTTTATCTCTTCTCTAGGCCCAGGACCTCTATGTTAATAGTTTATCTCTTCTCTAGGCCCAGGACCTCTATGTTAATAGTTTATCTCTTCTCTAGGCCCAGGACCTCTATGTTAATAGTTTATCTCTTCTCTAGGCCCAGGACCTCTATGTTAATAGTTTATCTCTTCTCTAGGCCCAGGACCTCTGTTAATAGTTTATCTCTTCTCTAGGCCCAGGACCTCTATGTTAATAGTTTATCTCTTCTCTAGGCCCAGGACCTCTATGTTAATAGTTTATCTCTTCTCTAGGCCCAGGACCTGAATGTGATCGAGGAGGTGATTAGGATGATGCTGGAGATCATCAACTCGTGTCTGTCGAACTCTCTACACCACAACCCTAACCTGGTCTACGCCCTGCTCTACAAGAGAGAGCTCTTCGAACAGTTCAGAACACACCCTTCCTTCCAGGACATCATGCAGAACCTCGACACGGTGAGACAGAGAGAGACACAGCACGAATGCCAGCACGCAAACACACACACTCAAACATTAATTCCTAAATCCTCATTGAAAACAATGGCCAATTTTGGATTTAAACTCCTCCACTGCTGTGCTGAATTTTAGCACGCCTCTAATCTTTCCAGTATAATCGTTTTGTGAAAAAGCTTTGTAGCATTTCAAAGATTTGGGATTTACAATAAATAATATATTTTCATGATGGAGAGAATTTCGCGCCTCAGTTTCTGTTGCAAAGATACTCAGAGGGTCGATTACTATTCTAGTGTCAGATGAGAAGAAGCGTAGTACAACTCTGAAAAGATTTGGCATGGGTCCCCAGATCCTCACAAAGTTCTACAGCTGCACCATCGAGAGCATCCTGACCGGTTGTACCACCGCCTGGTATGGCAACTGCTCGGCATCCGCCGTAAAGCACTACAGAGGGTAGTGCGTACGGCCCAGTACACCACTGGGTCCAAGCTTCCTGCCATCCATGACCTCTATACCAGGCGGTGTCAGAGGGAGCGCCAAGTCTAGGTCCAAAAGGCTCCTTAATAGCTTCTGGCAGCCTGTTAGAGATGTCTCCCTGGGACTCTGGCAGCCTGTTAGAGATGTCTCTCTGGGACTCTGGCAGCCTGTTAGAGATGTCTCTCTGGGACTCTGGCAGCCTGTTAGAGATGTCTCCCTGGGACTCTGGCAGCCTGTTAGAGATGTCTCTCTGGGACTCTGGCAGCCTGTTAGAGATGTCTCTCTGGGACTCTGGCAGCCTGTTAGAGATGTCTCTCTGGGACTCTGGCAGCCTGTTAGAGATGTCTCTCTGGGACTCTGGCAGCCTGTTAGAGATGTCTCTCTGGGACTCTGGCAGCCTGTTAGAGATGTCTCTCTGGGACTCTGGCAGCCTGTTAGAGATGTCTCTCTGGGACTCTGGCAGCCTGTTAGAGATGTCTCTCTGGGACTCTGGCAGCCTGTTAGAGATGTCTCTCTGGGACTCTGGCAGCCTGTTAGAGATGTCTCTCTGGGACTCTGGCAGCCTGTTAGAGATGTCTCTCTGGGACTCTGGCAGCCTGTTAGAGATGTCTCTCTGGGACTCTGGCAGCCTGTTAGAGATGTCTCTCTGGGACTCTGGCAGGAGCAATTAGGGTTTAGTGTCTTGCTCAAGGGCACATCGACAGATTTTTCACCTTGTCGGCTCGGGGAATCTAACTAGCAACCTTTCGTTATTGGCCCAACACTCTAACTGCTAGGCAACCTGCAGTCCTGATCTTCTACTCCATGTTGCTATGATACATTTTTGTTGCTATGATACGTTTATTAGCTGTTAAATGTGAGAAACACACAAGACAGAGAGATGGTCTGTCCGGAAAACGTTAGTATCACTCAATCATTGCTTCCTCTGCCCTTGTTTCCTTAGTTGTTATTAAACAAGGACAGAGGATGTGATAACCCCCCTCCCCCCATCATTTGAATAGATGCTCTGCATCAGTGAATACTCAGACACAACAGTTAGTCCAGGTACACAGAAAATTCAACATCTGCACTCAAAATCCCCCAAAAATGTGATTATTGATTTTTGAAAAGAGAAAAAAAGTAATATTTTGTTAGTTATACACTAAAGACATGACTCTACCTCTGTACTGTAGAATTAGTGAATTTAGTCCATTTTTACACTAAAGACATGACTCTACATCTGTACTGTAGAATTAGTGAATTTAGTCCATTTTTACACTAAAGACATGACTCTACATCTGTACTGTAGAATTAGTGAATTTAGTCCATTTTTACACTAAAGACATGACTCTACCTCTGTACTGTAGAATTAGTGAATTTAGTCCATTTTTACACTAAAGACATGACTCTACATCTGTACTGTAGAATTAGTGAATTTAGTCCATTTTTACACTAAAGACATGACTCTACCTCTGTACTGTAGAATTAGTGAATTTAGTCCATTTTCTTTAACTGTCATTTTTTGTTATGTTCCAACACTCCATCTTGTGCCAATATCAGTTATGTTAAGTCTTGGTTGTGATATTGTTTTCTACTGGACCTAGTGTCAACAGACAGTCTGTGCCAACATCGTTTATGCTGATTACACGGCTAGTTACTACAGCTACTGAAGTTACACTGTCTACAAGTTGCTCCCAATGTCATCACGTTAGGGACATCTGTTGCAGTGGTAGACTCGCCTGACGACCCAAAGCAGAGGATGAAATGAATTATCAAGCTGAGAGGAGACGATAGTTAAATCACTTCAACGATATGTTATTATACATGTACAGAAACGAGACTCATTGAAGCATAAATTCTCTTGACAGTCAATGGTGTCAAATCAAATCACTTCCTCGGTTTCATGACAACCTAGTCTTAAATGATTGACACCTTCATTTAAAGTTGTCATAGTAACCTAGATGAAAGTAAAGGCATTTCACAGAAAATACATGTTTTTAGACCTTTACCTCACAGGTCCCTCAAGCAAACACACCACATACATATATATACAGACACACACCCCTTTCTGACTTGTTCTTCTGTTGCCGCTGTGTCCCACAGGTGATAGGTTTCTTCAGCCAGCGTCTGGAAGCAGCAGGGACTGACCTGTCAGTAGAAAGGGTTCAGGAAGTTATCATGAAGGGAGCACAGGCCCTTCCCAACGACCGCCTCAAGGTAAGTAATAAACACACATACACCCACCCTGCCCAAAAACACAGAGACAGCAGTGGTAATTAACAATCGGGATTTGGGGGGTTGGGAGCTGGGGGTGGGGGTGGGGGCTGGAGGTGGGGCCTGGGAGCTGGAGGTGGGGCCTGGGAGCTGGGGGTGGGGCCTGGGAGCTGGAGGTGGGGCCTGGGAGCTGGGGGTGGGGGGTGGGGGCTGGAGGTGGGGCCTGGGAGCTGGAGGTGGGGGCTGGGAGCTGGGGGTGGGGGGTGGGGGCTGGAGGTGGGGCCTGGGAGCTGGGGGTGGGGGCTGGAGGTGGGGCCTGGGAGCTGGGGGTGGGGCCTGGGGTGGGGGCTGGAGGTGGGAGCTGGGGGTGGGGCCTGGGAGCTGGGGGTGGGGCCTGGAGGTGGGGCCTGGGAGCTGGGGGTGGGGCCTAGGGGTGGGGGCTGGAGGTGGGGCCTGGGAGCTGGGGATGGGAAGTGGGGGCTGGGGATGGGAAGTGGGGGCTGGGGATGGGAGGTGGGGGCTAAAGGTGGGGGCTGGGCTGAAACTGGGTATATGGGGAGTTGGAGTTGAGGATGATTTAAGATGAAGTCCAGCTCCAGTCTTCATCAGCATTAATGTCATGCTCCACCGCCATCCTTCCTGCCTGGTGAATATGCTGCTGCAGATAATGACATTTCAAGGAGACGTGACAGCTCCGTCAGTTTGTCTTCATTTTACATCTCAAATGGCACCCTGTTCCAAATATGGTGCACTACTTTTGAACAGGGCCTATCATCGTGCACTATATAGGGAATAGGGTGCCATTTGAAACGCTGGATCCGGGAGAGGAATCAATTTGCCAGCAAGCACTTCGTTACCTTGCACTCCGTGCTGGGACGCCGCCTACCCACAATTCCCCAACCCCACATGAATCAAGGAGGAAATATGTATCTGGGGACGTCGCTATGCGTTGCCATGTAGTCCATTTTCAGCGGCGCCCAGCCAGGCGATTTTAATGTTTCATCATGTGTTCTATGTTCTGTTGTGGGGCATTGCAACAGGAAGGCATGTGGTTCTATGTGTTCTATGTTCTGTTGTGAGGCATTGCAACAGGAAGGCATGTGGTTCTATGTGTTCTATGTTCTGTTGTGGGTCATTGCAACAGGAAGGCATGTGGTTCTATGTGTTCTATGTTCTGTTGTGGGGCATTGCAACAGGAAGGCATGTGGTTCTATGTGTTCTATGTTCTGTTGTGGGGCATTCAAACAGGAAGGCATGTGGTTCTATGTGTTCTATGTTCTGTTGTGGGGCATTGCAACAGGAAGGCATGTGGTTCTATGTGTTCTATGTTCTGTTGTGGGGCATTGCAACAGGAAGGCATGTGGTTCTATGTGTTCTATGTTCTGTTGTGGGTCATTGCAACAGGAAGGCATGTGGTTCTATGTGTTCTATGTTCTGTTGTGGGGCATTGCAACAGGAAGGCATGTGGTTCTATGTGTTCTATGTTCTGTTGTGGGTCATTGCAACAGGAAGGCATGTGGTTCTATGTGTTCTATGTTCTGTTGTGGGGCATTGCAACAGGAAGGCATGTGGTTCTATGTTCTGTTGTGGGGCATTGCAACAGGAAGGCATGTGGTTCTATGTGTTCTATGTTCTGTTGTGGGGCATTGCAACAGGAAGGCATGTGGTGCTATGTGTTCTATGTTCTGTTGTGGGGCATTGCAACAGGAAGGCATGTGTTTTATGTGTTCTATGTTCTGTTGTGGGGCATTGCAACAGGAAGGCATGTGGTTCTATGTGTTCTATGTTCTGTTGTGGGGCATTGCAACAGGAAGGCATGTGTTTTATGTGTTCTATGTTCTGTTGTGGGGCATTGCAACAGGAAGGCATGTGGTTCTATGTGTTCTATGTTCTGTTGTGGGGCATTGCAACAGGAAGGCATGTGGTTCTATGTGTTCTATGTTCTGTTGTGGGGCATTGCAACAGGAAGGCATGTGGTTCTATGTGTTCTATGTTCTGTTGTGGGGCATTGCAACAGGAAGGCATGTGTTTTATGTGTTCTATGTTCTGTTGTGGGGCATTGCAACAGGAAGGCATGTGGTTCTATGTGTTCTATGTTCTGTTGTGGGGCATTGCAACAGGAAGGCATGTGGTTCTATGTGTTCTATGTTCTGTTGTGAGGCATTGCAACAGGAAGGCATGTGGTTCTATGTGTTCTATGTTCTGTTGTGGGTCATTGCAACAGGAAGGCATGTGGTTCTATGTGTTCTATGTTCTGTTGTGGGGCATTGCAACAGGAAGGCATGTGGTTCTATGTGTTCTATGTTCTGTTGTGGGGCATTCAAACAGGAAGGCATGTGGTTCTATGTGTTCTATGTTCTGTTGTGGGGCATTGCAACAGGAAGGCATGTGGTTCTATGTGTTCTATGTTCTGTTGTGGGGCATTGCAACAGGAAGGCATGTGGTTCTATGTGTTCTATGTTCTGTTGTGGGTCATTGCAACAGGAAGGCATGTGGTTCTATGTGTTCTATGTTCTGTTGTGGGGCATTGCAACAGGAAGGCATGTGGTTCTATGTGTTCTATGTTCTGTTGTGGGTCATTGCAACAGGAAGGCATGTGGTTCTATGTGTTCTATGTTCTGTTGTGGGGCATTGCAACAGGAAGGCATGTGGTTCTATGTTCTGTTGTGGGGCATTGCAACAGGAAGGCATGTGGTTCTATGTGTTCTATGTTCTGTTGTGGGGCATTGCAACAGGAAGGCATGTGGTGCTATGTGTTCTATGTTCTGTTGTGGGGCATTGCAACAGGAAGGCATGTGTTTTATGTGTTCTATGTTCTGTTGTGGGGCATTGCAACAGGAAGGCATGTGGTTCTATGTGTTCTATGTTCTGTTGTGGGGCATTGCAACAGGAAGGCATGTGTTTTATGTGTTCTATGTTCTGTTGTGGGGCATTGCAACAGGAAGGCATGTGGTTCTATGTGTTCTATGTTCTGTTGTGGGGCATTGCAACAGGAAGGCATGTGGTTCTATGTGTTCTATGTTCTGTTGTGGGGCATTGCAACAGGAAGGCATGTGGTTCTATGTGTTCTATGTTCTGTTGTGGGGCATTGCAACAGGAAGGCATGTGTTTTATGTGTTCTATGTTCTGTTGTGGGGCATTGCAACAGGAAGGCATGTGGTTCTATGTGTTCTATGTTCTGTTGTGGGGCATTGCAACAGGAAGGCATGTGGTTCTATGTGTTCTATGTTCTGTTGTGGGGCATTGCAACAGGAAGGCATGTGGTTCTATGTGTTCTATGTTCTGTTGTGGGGCATTGCAACAGGAAGGCATGTGGTTCTATGTGTTCTATGTTCTGTTGTGGGGCATTGCAACAGGAAGGCATGTGGTTCTATGTGTTCTATGTTCTGTTGTGGGGCATTGCAACAGGAAGGCATGTGTCTCTACTACTACTGTTACCAGATAGCTATTAAGTACCCTATTCCCTGTAAAGTGTACTATTTTTGACAGAACACTGTTAAAAAGTAGTGCACTATAAAGGAAATATGGTGTCATTTGGGACGCAAGGATGTGTAGCATCTCTCCAGCCGTATCTCCTGCTACACATCTCAACACTGTGGCTTTTCTGATAATGGAGGTGTAGCATCTCTCCAGCCGTATCTCCTGCTACACATCTCAACACTGTGGCTTTTCTGATAATGGAGGTGTAGCATCTCTCCAGCCGTATCTCCTGCTACACATCTCAACACTGTGGCTTTTCTGATAATGGAGGTGTAGCATCTCTCCAGCCGTATCTCCTGCTACACATCTCAACACTGTGGCTTTTCTGATAATGGATGTGTAGCATCTCTCCAGCCGTATCTCCTGCTACACATCTCAACACTGTGGCTTTTCTGATAATGGATGTGTAGCATCTCTCCAGCCGTATCTCCTGCTACACATCTCAACACTGTGGCTTTTCTGATAATGGAGGTGTAGCATCTCTCCAGCCGTATCTCCTGCTACACATCTCAACACTGTGGCTTTTCTGATAATGGAGGTGTAGCATCTCTCCAGCCGTATCTCCTGCTACACATCTCAACACTGTGGCTTTTCTGATAATGGAGGTGTAGCATCTCTCCAGCCGTATCTCCTGCTACACATCTCAACACTGTGGCTTTTCTGATAATGGAGGTGTAGCATCTCTCCAGCCGTATCTCCTGCTACACATCTCAACACTGTGGCTTTTCTGATAATGGAGGTGTAGCATCTCTCCAGCCGTATCTCCTGCTACACATCTCAACACTGTGGCTTTTCTGATAATGGAGGTGTAGCATCTCTCCAGCCGTATCTCCTGCTACACATCTCAACACTGTGGCTTTTCTGATAATGGATGTGTAGCATCTCTCCAGCCGTATCTCCTGCTACACATCTCAACACTGTGGCTTTTCTGATAATGGATGTGTAGCATCTCTCCAGCCGTATCTCCTGCTACACATCTCAACACTGTGGCTTTTCTGATAATGGAGGTGTAGCATCTCTCCAGCCGTATCTCCTGCTACACATCTCAACACTGTGGCTTTTCTGATAATGGATGTGTAGCATCTCTCCAGCCGTATCTCCTGCTACACATCTCAACACTGTGGCTTTTCTGATAATGGATGTGTAGCATCTCTCCAGCCGTATCTCCTGCTACACATCTCAACACTGTGGCTTTTCTGATAATGGATGTGTAGCATCTCTCCAGCCGTATCTCCTGCTACACATCTCAACACTGTGGCTTTTCTGATAATGAAGGTGTAGCATCTCTCCAGCCGTATCTCCTGCTACACATCTCAACACTGTGGCTTTTCTGATAATGGATGTGTAGCATCTCTCCAGCCGTATCTCCTGCTACACATCTCAACACTGTGGCTTTTCTGATAATGGAGGTGTAGCATCTCTCCAGCCGTATCTCCTGCTACACATCTCAACACTGTGGCTTTTCTGATAATGGAGGTGTAGCATCTCTCCAGCCGTATCTCCTGCTACACATCTCAACACTGTGGCTTTTCTGATAATGGAGGTGTAGCATCTCTCCAGCCGTATCTCCTGCTACACATCTCAACACTGTGGCTTTTCTGATAATGGAGGTGTAGCATCTCTCCAGCCGTATCTCCTGCTACACATCTCAACACTGTGGCTTTTCTGATAATGGAGGTGTAGCATCTCTCCAGCCGTATCTCCTGCTACACATCTCAACACTGTGGCTTTCCTGATAATGGACTGAATAATTCCCTCCCTCTGTATGACTAATCTCTAGGGCTGTTCCTTCATCTTGGCATGTATCTGTCAGAATTGGGTTTCAAAAAGCATTTGTTTTCTTTCAAGCTCTCATCTAGCGATCACACGCACTCAGTTCTGACTGACAGTTCACTGTAGCTTTGTGTCTCTTCAGTTGTGATCTCCTGCTGGCCTTGACTGATGCATCTTGCCACAATATGATCGCTGCAGCAGTGTGAGAATCTAGGTCGCTCATTCTATCGCTCAACTCTGCCTCAGTCTCTTCTGCCTCAGAGATAATCATCACTTCTCTGCCTGCGTGCCTAGAGAATAGGGGGGCATTTGGGACACAGGCTTAGCTTCCTAATGAAAATCCATAGGCTAAGATGAATGCTGTGTGGAATCATCAATACATCTATAATTGTCCTCTCAAAGCACTTAAACAGACAAGTGCCTAGCAGTTTGTTAAAGTGAGGATGACATGGTAGAGTACTAAAATGGACAAGAGTTGGAGAGACATTAACCATGTTTCCACTGGCTGTCTATCTGGCCATTTGTCACTGGAGTTAGGGTTGAGCTGAATGTAGAGTTTATATGACTAGTCACGCAGTAACTGCTTCTAATGCACCCATATCAACTCAACTAGGACATAGAACTCTTTTGCCCTCACTGATCTAAGTTGTGTTGGATAAAAGCATCTGTTAAATTCCATATATTCTTCTTCTATTGGAAGAGCCTTGAAGAGCTGAATGAACTAGTGAACTAGACATAGACAAAGAAGAGCATGATAGATGTATAGAAACATTTACTTACAATGAGCCAGCCAGACATGCGTTTGTCCCTGGCCGTCTGTCTATATCTGTGTGAAATGGGTAACAGAAGGTGAGAATGCCCCAGGGACAGCTAACTGATGTTCTCCCCCATAAGGGTGCATGCTCAAGCCCCCATCCTGTGTGGCTACGCACGCCTCCAACTCAATCATCAAGTTTTCAGACGACACAACAGTAGTAGGCCTGATTACCAACAATGACTAGACAGCCTACAGAGAGGAGGTGAGGGCCCTGGGAGTGTGGTGCCTGAAAAATAACCCCTCACTCAATGTCAGCAAAACAAAGGAGCTGATTGTGGACTTCAGGAAACAGCAGAGGGAGCACGCCCCTATCCACATCGACGGGACAGCAGTAGAGAAGTTGGGATGTTCCTCGGCCTAAACATCACTGACGATCTGAAATGTTCCACCCACACAGACAGTGTGGTGAAGAAGGCGCAACAGCGCTGAAGAAATTTGATTTGGCCCCTAAAACCCTCACAAACTTTTACAGATGCACAATTGAGAGCATCCTGTCGGGCTGTATCACCGCCTGGTACGACAACTGCACCGCCTGCAACCGCAGGGCTCTCCAGAGAGTGCTGCGGTCTGCACAATGCATCACCGGGGGCACACTGCCTGCACTCCAGGACACCTACAGCTCCCGATGTCACAGGAAGGCCAAAAAGATCAAGGACATCAACCACCTGAGCCACTGCCTGTTCACCCGCAATAACATCTGCTAAATATGTGTACTTGACCAGCACAATTTGATTTGATTTGACACCACAGTTTTCTGGCAGCGTCAGACTGGCCCGATTATGTCTCTCAGTCCCCCGTCCCTCGTCACCAGCCCTCAGTCCCCAGGCAGAGACAAAGGACCCATCCAAAGATAGGGCCAGCCTCTCTTTCCCTCTCTGTTTGTCTGTGTCGCTCTCTATTCAATTAAATTCAAGGGGCTTTATTGGCATGGGAAACATATGTCTACGTTGCCAAAGCAAGTGAAGCAGATAATAAACAAAAGTCAAATAAACAAAAATGAACACTAAACATTACACTCACAGAAGTTCCCAAAGAATAAAGACATTTCAAATGTCATTATGTGTATATATATATATATATATATATATATATATATATACACACACACACAAAAGGGAAAATAAATAACCCATATTTATGCTTGTATTTACAATGGTGTTTGTTCTTCACTGGTTGACCTTTTCTTGTGGCAACAGGTCACAAATCTTGCTGCTGTGATATTTGACCCAGTAGATATGGGAGTTTATAAAAATTGGGTTTGTTTTCTAAATCTTTGTGGATCTGTGTAATCTTTGGGAAATATGTGTCTCAAATACATTTGGCAGGAGGTTAGGAAGTGCAGCTCAGTTTCCACCTCATTTTGTGGACAGTGAGCACATATCCTGTCTTCTCTTGAGAGTGCCATGTCTGCCTATGGTGGCCTTTCTCAATAGCAAGGCTATGCTCACTGAGTCTGTACATAGTCAAAGCCTTCCTTAAGTTTGGGTCTGTCACAGTGGTCAGGTATTCTACCACTGTGTTCTCTCTGTTTAGGGCCAAATAGCATTCCAGTTTGCTCAGTTTTATTGTTAATGTTTTATCTTTTCCTCTGTATGTGTCTCTCTGTTTCCCTCTGTCTGTGCCTGCTGGTCAGCCTCTCTCTCTGCCTTTGTCTGTATGTGTCTCTCTGTTTCCCTCTGTCTGTGCCTGCTGGTCAGCCTCCCTCTCTGTCTCTCCCACTGTCTTCCAGGTTCTCTCCCTCTCTCCTTCATAGTCCACTGTGAGCCCAGCCACCTACTCCTATAGCTATCAGGCTCAACCACTTTCAATGACAGACAGAGGGTCCCAAATGGCACCTTATTCACACATAGTGGGAACCCTGTTCCCTAAATAGGTATTCCCTACATAGTGCACTATCTACGGAACAGGGTGCCATTTGGGATGGAGACGGACAGTGTGGAATGTAGTGCTGCTTTGTTCTGTAGTGCTGCGATACAGACAGTCTGGCTCCTTTTTGGAGGAGAGGGGGAGGATGGAGGAGAGGAGACAGGAAAGGAGGGGAGGATAGAATAAGAGGGGAGGCTCGATGAGGGGAGGATAGAGGAGAGGAGGGGCGGATAGAAGAGAAGAATAGGAGAGGAGGATGGGAGGGGAGGATAAATGAGGCGGGATAGAAGATGAGAGGGGAGGATAGAAGAGAAGGGAGGATAGGAGGGGTGGATAGAAGAGAGGGGAGGATAGAAGAGAAGGGAGGAGAGGAGGGGTGGATAGAAGTGGAGAATAGGAGGGGAGGATAAATGAGGCGGGGATAGAAGAGGGGAGGATAGAAGCAGAGGGGAGGGCAGGATAGAAGCGGAGGGGAGGGCAGGATAGAAGCAGAGGGGAGGGCAGGATAGAAGCGGAGGGGAGGGCAGGATAGAAGCAGAGGGGAGGGCAGGATAGAAGCAGAGGGGAGGGCAGGATAGAAGCGGAGGGGAGGGCAGGATAGAAGCGGAGGGGAGGGCAGGATAGAAGCGGAGGGGAGGGCAGAAGCAGAGGGGAGGGCAGGATAGAAGCGGAGGGGAGGGCAGGATAGAAGCAGAGGGGAGGGCAGGATAGAAGCGGAGGGGAGGGCAGGATAGAAGCAGAGGGGAGGGCAGGATAGAAGCGGAGGGGAGGGCAGGATAGAAGCGGAGGGGAGGGCAGGATAGAAGCGGAGGGGAGGGCAGGATAGAAGCAGAGGGGAGGGCAGGATAGAAGCGGAGGGGAGGGCAGGATAGAAGCAGAGGGGAGGGCAGGATAGAAGCAGAGGGGAGGGCAGGATAGAAGCAGAGGGGAGGGCAGGATAGAAGCAGAGGGGAGGGCAGGATAGAAGCAGAGGGGAGGGCAGGATAGAAGCGGAGGGGAGGGCAGGATAGAAGCGGAGGGGAGGGCAGGATAGAAGCGGAGGGGAGGGCAGGATAGAAGCGGAGGGGAGGGCAGGATAGAAGCGGAGGGGAGGGCAGGATAGAAGCGGAGGGGAGGGCAGGATAGAAGCGGAGGGGAGGGCAGGATAGAAGCGGAGGGGAGGGCAGGATAGAAGCGGAGGGGAGGGCAGGATAGAAGCGGAGGGGAGGGCAGGATAGAAGCGGAGGGGAGGGCAGGATAGAAGCGGAGGGGAGGGCAGGATAGAAGCGGAGGGGAGGGCAGGATAGAAGCGGAGGGGAGGGCAGGATAGAAGCGGAGGGGAGGGCAGGATAGAAGCGGAGGGGAGGATAGAAGCGGAGGGGAGGATAGAAGCGGAAGCGGAGGGCAGGATAGAAGCGGAAGCGGAGGGCAGGATAGAAGCGGAAGCGGAGGGCAGGATAGAAGCGGAGGGGAGGATAGAAGCAGAGGGGAGGGCAGGATAGAATTGGAGGGCAGGATAGAATTGGAGGGCAGGATAGAAGCGGAGGGGATGATGGAATAGGAGGGCAGGATAGAAGCGGAGGGGATGATGGAAGCGGAGGGCAGGATAGAAGCAGAGGGGAGGGCAGGATAGAAGCGGAGGGGAGGATAGAAGCAGAGGGGAGGGCAGGATAGAATTGGAGGGCAGGATAGAATCGGAGGGCAGGATGGAAGCGGAGGGGATGATGGAAGAGGAGGGCAGGATAGAAGCGGAGGGGAGGGCAGGATAGAAGCGGAGGGGAGGGCAGGATAGAAGCGGAGGGCAGGATAGAAGCGGAGGGCAGGATAGAAGCGGAGGGCAGGATAGAAGCAGAGGGGAGGGCAGGATAGAAGCAGAGGGGAGGGCAGGATAGAAGCAGAGGGGAGGGCAGGATAGAAGCGGAGGGGAGGGCAGGATAGGAGGGGAGGATAGGATAGGAGGGGAGGGCAGGATAGAAGCGGAGGGGAGGGCAGGATAGGAGGGGAGGGGATGATGGAAGCGGAGGGCAGGATAGGAGGGGAGGGGATGATGGAAGCGGAGGGCAGGATAGGAGGGGAGGGGATGATGGAAGCGGAGGGGATGATGGAAGCGGAGGGGATGATGGAAGCGGAGGGGATGATGGAAGCGGAGGGGATGATGGAAGCGGAGGGGATGATGGAAGCGGAGGGCAGGATAGGAGGGGAGGGCAGGATAGGAGGGGAGGGCAGGATAGAAGCGGAGGGGAGGGCAGGATAGGAGGGGAGGGGATGATGGAAGCGGAGGGCAGGATAGGAGGGGAGGGGATGATGGAAGCGGAGGGCAGGATAGAAGCGGAAGCGGAGGGCAGGATAGAAGCAGAGGGGAGGGCAGGATAGAAGCGGAGGGGAGGATAGAAGCAGAGGGGAGGGCAGGATAGAATTGGAGGGCAGGATAGAATCGGAGGGCAGGATGGAAGCGGAGGGGATGATGGAAGAGGAGGGCAGGATAGAAGCGGAGGGGAGGGCAGGATAGAAGCGGAGGGGAGGGCAGGATAGAAGCGGAGGGGAGGGCAGGATAGAAGCGGAGGGCAGGATAGAAGCGGAGGGCAGGATAGAAGCAGAGGGCAGGATAGAAGCAGAGGGGAGGGCAGGATAGAAGCAGAGGGGAGGGCAGGATAGAAGCGGAGGGGAGGGCAGGATAGAAGGGGAGGATAGGATAGGAGGGGAGGGCAGGATAGAAGCGGAGGGGAGGGCAGGATAGGAGGGGAGGGGATGATGGAAGCGGAGGGCAGGATAGGAGGGGAGGGGATGATGGAAGCGGAGGGCAGGATAGGAGGGGAGGGGATGATGGAAGCGGAGGGCAGGATAGGAAGGGAGGGGATGATGGAAGCGGAGGGGATGATGGAAGCGGAGGGGATGATGGAAGCGGAGGGGATGATGGAAGCGGAGGGGATGATGGAAGCGGAGGGGATGATGGAAGCGGAGGGCAGGATAGGAGGGGAGGGCAGGATAGGAGGGGAGGGCAGGATAGGAGGGGAGGGCAGGATAGGAGGGGAGGGGATGATGGAAGCGGAGGGCAGGATAGGAGGGGAGGGGATGATGGAAGCGGAGGGCAGGATAGGAGGGGAGGGGATGATGGAAGCGGAGGGCAGGATAGGAGGGGAGGGGATGATGGAAGCGGAGGGGATGATGGAAGCGGAGGGAATAATGGAAGCGGAGGGGATGATGGAAGCGGAGGGGATGATGGAAGCGGAGGGGATGATGGAAGCGGAGGGGATGATGGAAGCGGAGGGCAGGATAGGAGGGGAGGGGATGATGGAAGCGGAGGAGATGATGAAGCGGAGGGCAGGATAGGAGGGGATGATGGAAGCGGAGGGGATGATGGAAGCGGAGGGGATGATGGAAGCGGAGGGGATGATGGAAGCGGAGGGGATGATGGAAGCGGAGGGGGGGATAGAAGAGGAGGGGGGGATAGAAGAGGAGGGGGGGATAGAAGAGGAGGGGGGGATAGAAGAGGAGGGAAGGATAGAAGAGGAGGGGAGGATAGAAGAGGAGGGGAGGGGAGGGAAGGAGAGGAGGATAGAAGAGGAGGGAAGAGGAGAGGGGAGGTTAGAAGAGGAGAGGGGAGGATAGATGAGGAGAGGAGGTGAAAAGAGTAGAGTCAGAAGTGAGGGAAGGAGAACTCTCCATACCTGGGGCTTCCAGAGGCCAGAAGACAGTAGTAAAATAGCCCCTCGTCTGTTCTGAAGTACATTTGAAACACCTGAATATCTACTGAAAAGTATCGGAAATAGAGGAAATACTTCACTAAACATAATGTCCTTTTCCCCCTGATCTGCACCTAGCTGCATTCCAGCCTGCCTGGAGTCTGTAGCCTTTTCCTTCTAAGCCTTATAACAGTGGGATCAGAGGGAACACACAGTCCTACAGTCTAGACAGGGACCTAGTCAGTCAGGCTGTCTGTGTTCTGGGGGTCGCTGGTCTGGTCCAAATGACACCCTGTTCCCTATATAGTGCACTACTTTTGACCAGGGCCATTTTGGATGCAACCCTGTGCTGGACTGGGTGACTGGCATGGCCAAGTATGTAGTATTTAGTGGCTCCCGAGTGGCGCAGCAGTCTAAGGCACTACATCGCAGTGCTAGAGGCGTCACTACAGACCTTGGTAGTATCCCGGGCTGTATCACAACTGTCCATGATCGGGAGTTCCATAGGGTGGCGCACAATTGGCCCAGTGTTGTCCGGGTTAGAGGAGGGTTTGGCCGGGGTAGGCCGTCATTGTAAATAAGAATTTGTTCTTAACTGACTTGTCTAGTTAATTAAAGGATAAATAAATTAAAATAAATGTAGTCTGCTCTGCAAGCAGGGAGGGATGGATGGAGAGAGGGGGGAGAGGAGGTGTTGGAGCCAGGCCAAAACAATGAGCCATTCCTGGGCCAGCCTGTGTACGTGTCTGCTTCCAAAGAAACACTGCAGGAGTGTTTACCTAACCATGCCAGTCTGAAGCTAGTCCACTAGCTAATCTCTAGACCAAATCACAAGCTAAACAACACTGATAGCAAGCTCCAAGGGAGTGACTGACTGACAATCTAGCTGACTGACTAACTAGCTGACTGACTGACTGACTAACTAGCTGACTGACTAGCTGACTGACTTGACTAACTAGCTGACTGACTGACTAACTAGCTGACTGACTGACTAACTAGCTGACTGACTGACTGACTGACTAACTAGCTGACTGACTGACTAACTACCTGACTGACTAACTAGCTAACTAACTAACTAGCTGACTAACTAGCTGACTGACCTGACTAACTAGCTGACTGACTGACTAACTAGCTGACTGACCTGACTAACTAGCTGACTGACCTAACTAGCTGACTAACTAGCTGACTGACTGACTAACTACCTGACTGACCTGACTAACTAGCTGACTGACTGACTAACTAGCTGACTGCCTGACTGAGTAACTAGCTGACTGACTGACTAGCTGACTACCTGACTGACTAACTAGCTGACTAACTAACTAGCTGTCTGACTGACTAACTAGCTGTCTGACTGACCAACTGACTGCCTGACAGACTAGCTGACTGACAAACTAGCTGACTGACTGACTGACTGATTAGCTGGCTGACTGACGAACTGACTGCCTGACTGACTAGCTGACTGCCTGACTGACTAGCTGACTGACTGACTAGCTGGCTGCCTGCCTGACTGACTGCCTGACTGGCTTGCTGACTGTCTGACTGACAAATGTTCTAGCTAACTGACTGACTGACTTGCTGACTGACTGACTGACTAACTAGCTGACTGACTAGCTGACTGACTTGACTAACTAGCTGACTGACTGACTAACTAGCTGACTGACTGACTAACTAGCTGACTGACTGACTGACTGACTAACTAGCTGACTGACTGACTAACTACCTGACTGACTAACTAGCTAACTAACTAACTAGCTGACTAACTAGCTGACTGACCTGACTAACTAGCTGACTGACTGACTAACTAGCTGACTGACCTGACTAACTAGCTGACTGACCTAACTAGCTGACTAACTAGCTGACTGACTGACTAACTACCTGACTGACCTGACTAACTAGCTGACTGACTGACTAACTAGCTGACTGCCTGACTGAGTAACTAGCTGACTGACTGACTAGCTGACTACCTGACTGACTAACTAGCTGTCTGACTAACTAACTAGCTGTCTGACTGACTAACTAGCTGTCTGACTGACCAACTGACTGCCTGACAGACTAGCTGACTGACAAACTAGCTGACTGACTGACTGACTGATTAGCTGGCTGACTGACGAACTGACTGCCTGACTGACTAGCTGACTGCCTGACTGACTAGCTGACTGACTGACTAGCTGGCTGCCTGCCTGACTGACTGCCTGACTGGCTTGCTGACTGTCTGACTGACAAATGTTCTAGCTAACTGACTGACTGACTTGCTGACTGACTGACTGACTAACTAGCTGACTGACTAGCTGACTGACTTGACTAACTAGCTGACTGACTGACTAACTAGCTGACTGACTGACTAACTAGCTGACTGACTGGCTGGCTGGCTGACTAACTAACTAGCTGACTGACTGACTGACTGACTGACCCGAATGACTGACTGACTAATACCTAGCTGACTGCCTGACTGGCTAACTAACTGACTGACTGACTGACTGACTAGCTGACTACCCGGCTGACTAACTAGCTGACTAATTGACTGACTGACTAACTAGCTGACTGACTGACTGACTAACTAGCTGACTGGCTGGCTGACTAACTAACTAGCTGACTGACTGACTGACTGACCCGAATGACTGACTGACTAATACCTAGCTGACTGCCTGACTGGCTAACTAACTGACTGACTGACTGACTGACTAGCTGACTACCCGGCTGACTAACTAGCTGACTAATTGACTGACTGACTAACTAGCTGACTGACTGACTAACTAGCTGACTGACTGACTGACTGACTAACTAGCTGACTGACTGACTGACTGACTAACTAGCTGCTGTTAATGTATTTGGTAGAGACCATCGGCTGGCTAGACCACAGTAAAACAGCACTGTCTGTTGATACAGTATCGTATGACCACACAAGCCAGGGTCCATAGATCATTATGCCAGGCTGCCTGTGCTACAGACCAATACTACCCAGAGAGTGGACACAATGAAGGCTAATATGAATGGCCGGGAATGGGCCTGTCATGCCAAATAATGTCCCCACTTTTTGGCAGGGGGACACACTATTTGGCGTGACAGGCCCTTCACTGACCACAGCATAATAAGGATTACTATGTGTCTCTCACCAGAGTGTGATTAGTGTGTGACCCAAACATCACCCTGTGACCTGGCTGGTGGGATATGATGAAATATCACTGTATTATTCATGCTTCCAGGCCTGGCTGCTGCTGGTCTGGGTAAGGTAGGGCTTGGACCTTCCGTTTGGGTTGGCTGGGCTGTTGGTGGGAGAGAAGAGATGGGATACTCTCTGACTTGGCTGGGAAGGGATTGGTAGGGTTGGGCAGGACTTGGCTGTTGTTGGACAGAGAGGATACTCTCTGACTGAACTGGGCAGGGATGGGTAGGGCAGAACAGAGAGGATACTCTCTGACTGGACTGGGCAGGGATTGGTAGGGCAGGACAGAGGATACTCTCTGACTGGGCAGGGATTGGTAGGGTAGGGCAGGACAGAGAGGATACTCTCTGACTGGACTGGGCAGGGATTGGTAGGGTAGGGTAGGACAGAGGATACTCTCTGACTGGACTGGGCAGGGATTGGTAGGGTAGGGTAGGACAGAGGATACTCTCTGACTGGACTGGGCAGGGATTGGTAGGGTAGGGCAGGACAGAGGATACTCTCTGACTGGACTGGGCAGGGATTGGTAGGGTAGGACAGAGAGGATACTCTCTGACTGGACTGGGCAGGGATTGGTAGGGTAGGGTAGGACAGAGGATACTCTCTGACTGGACTGGGCAGGGATGGGTAGGACAGGACAGAGAGGATACTCTCTGACTGGACTGGGCAGGGATTGGTAGGGTAGGGTCGGACAGAGGATACTCTCTGACTGGACTGGGCAGGGATGGGTAGGGCAGGACAGAGGATACTCTCTGACTGGGCAGGGATTGGTAGGGTAGGGCAGGACAGAGAGGATACTCTCTGACTGGACTGGGCAGGGATTGGTAGGGTAGGACAGGACAGAGAGGATACTCTCTGACTGGACTGGGCAGGGATTGGTAGGGTAGGGCAGGACAGAGAGGATACTCTCTGACTGGACTGGGCAGGGATTGGTAGGGCAGGACAGAGAGGATACTCTCTGACTGGACTGGGCAGGGATTGGTAGGGTAGGGTAGGACAGAGGATACTCTCTGACTGGACTGGGCAGGGATTGGTAGGGTAGGGCAGGACAGAGGATACTCTCTGACTGGACTGGGCAGGGATTGGTAGGGCAGGACAGAGAGGATACTCTCTGACTGGACTGGGCAGGGATTGGTAGGGCAGGACAGAGGATACTCTCTGACTGGACTGGGCAGGGATTGGTAGGGTAGGACAGGACAGAGAGGATACTCTCTGACTGGACTGGGCAGGGATTGGTAGGGTAGGGCAGGACAGAGAGGATACTCTCTGACTGGACTGGGCAGGGATTGGTAGGGTAGGGCAGGACAGAGAGGATACTCTCTGACTGGACTGGGCAGGGATGGGTAGGACAGGACAGAGAGGATACTCTCTGACTGGACTGGGCAGGGATTGGTAGGGTAGGGTAGGACAGAGGATACTCTCTGACTGGACTGGGCAGGGATGGGTAGGACAGGACAGAGAGGATACTCTCTGACTGGACTGGGCAGGGATTGGTAGGGTAGGGCAGGACAGAGAGGATACTCTCTGACTGGACTGGGCAGGGATTGGTAGGGTAGGGCAGGACAGAGGATACTCTCTGACTGGACTGGGCAGGGATTGGTAGGGTAGAGCAGGACAGAGAGGATACTCTCTGACTGGACTGGGATTGGTAGGGTAGGACAGAGAGGATACTCTCTGACTGGGCAGGGATTGGTAGGGTAGGACAGAGAGGATACTCTCTGTCTGAACTGGGCAGGGATGGGTAGGGTAGGACAGAGAGGATACTCTCTGACTGGACTGGACTGGGATTGGTAGGGCAGGACAGAGAGGATACTCTCTGACTGGGCAGGGATTGGTAGGGTAGGACAGAGAGGATACTCTCTGACTGAACTGGGCAGGGATGGGTAGGGTAGGACAGAGAGGATACTCTCTGACTGGGCAGGGATTGGTAGGGTAGGACAGAGAGGATACTCTCTGACTGAACTGGGCAGGGATGGGTAGGGTAGGACAGAGAGGATACTCTCTGACTGGACTGTGCAGGGATTGGTAGGGTAGGGTAGGACAGAGAGTATACTCTCTGACTGGACTGGGCAGGGATTGGCGAAGGGTAGGGCAGGACAGAGAGGATACTCGGACTGGGCAGGGATTGGAATGAGCCTGGGAGGGAGGGAGGGGGGGGGGGGGGGGGGGGGCAGTGTTTTTAAAACAGCATCCTCCTCGGCCAGGTCTGGTAATTAGAACTAAAGCTTGTCTGTAACAGAAAGCACTCAGGTCGTTCGTTAACAAGCGTTCTTGTGAAAACCTGAGGCGTTAGATTGACGTCACCTGAAACCAAAGATGGGGTGTAGATTTCAAGGATGTGGAGGGCTGGGACAGCTAGGTGTCGCTACTAGAGCCAGATTACGAGCTGAATGGCTAGTGGTTCAAATGGGTTCCACACCTACTGGAGCACACACTCACACACTGGCTGGTCACCACCACTTGTGGTTTTCAATGGTTACTTCTCAAATGGAACTCTATTCCATATCGGCCCTGGCCAAAAGTAGTGCACTATATAGGGAATAGGGTGCCATTTGAGACGCTGACCCATTCAGATCAATGGAGGGTTGATGACAGGTTAACATGGCCTGTTTGAAAGGTCAGAGGTCACCTCTCAGAGTGACACTTCTTCTCAAACGTACCTTTACCTCAGCAACTAGACAGTCAGCTACAGATGGAATTACATCAGATGGAATGAGTTTTATCTGGTTGGTTTGTAGCTAGCCCCTGTCCTATCACCAACCAGTGTTGTCATCTGTCAGTTAAACCTGGGAGTTATAGACAATGAATCTTAACATTTCTATGGTCACATATGCTGATCCAGAGTCAAGACCGGACCTCTCTCGACTCAGACCAAGACCACTAGGTTAAGACTCCATCTCTCGGCTTGTCCTGTCCATAGATCCCCTTTATCTTAAAATGTTCTTCTTCTGTCTTCTCTGTGTCTGTCTACAGAAGTTCCCGGAGCTGAAGTTCAAGTATGTAGAGGAGGATCAACCTGAAGACTTCTTCATCCCATACGTGTGGTCTCTGGTCTTTAACTCTGGAGTGGGTCTTCACTGGAGCACTACAAACATACAACTCTTCAGCATGGACTCTGCCTGAGGGGGGGGGGGGGGGGGGGGGGGGGGGGGTTCACGTTGAGGGGGGGGGGGGGTCACGTTGAGGGGGGGTTTCACGCCGAGGGTGGGGGGTTTCACGCTGAGGGGGTGTTGACGCTGAGGGTTCACATTTGTGTGTGTGTGTGTGTGTGTGTGTGTGTGTGTACCCTGCTTTGGAAGTGCCTCTACCCCCACAGACAAATCCCTGTCTTACAGGGAAATCCCTGTATGTTGGACAGGACATCTGATGTTACCTGTCCTGCTCTTCAGATAGTCTTCTCTCCTGTGCTTCCACAGCCTGGTTATGTATCTAGGTACACCATTGTTTTGATGGTGAGCTCAGTGTTGGGTCTGTTTTCACATGGTTCAGCTCCACACCTCAACAGCAGCACTGAATATAAGGGATGATACTCTCGACAGAGACATGCTACAGTTTTGATCCACAGTCTCTATCAGATTCTATAACTTTTTTTCCTCCCCTCCAATTGCTTTGCGATTTATTTGGGTTAGCTTAAAAAAAACATATTTATTTTTTAAGTGATGTAGTTATGGTTTAAGGTTGAAAAAAGTTCAGAGAGAATTTAGAACAGGTCACCTGAGGACAGGTCAGTTGGTGACAGTTGGTGACAGCCTAAATGATACTTGTCTCTGTAGCCTGGTCCCAGATCTGATCGTAAAACAGATTCTGGGACCAGGCTTTTGTCTCACTGTCCTCACTCCAGTCTTTACTACAGGAATCCGTTACTTCAATAGGTTCAAACAGGGGTTCGTGTTTTTCGTCAGTTCTCATTTTCAGTCAGTTGACCCAATGTTCTTTTGTGCACAATCATGTTTGTTTATTTGTTAATTTGCATGTTTTATTTGATTCATTTGTTTATTAATGTATTTATTTTCATATCTGGATTTGGATATTTGCCCCCACCAAAACATAAACAACAGCACCAACATGATAAACATATCCTTGTAAACCAAAATCTAAATGTTTTTTTTTCACACACTATCTTATTTAGCGGAAGTTATGTAGTTGTCTTAAAGTCAATATAGAACGACAACAACAGCTGACAGTTTTGGAAATTCAAAGTTGAATTTAGGAAGCATAATTATTATCTATAGAAAAATAACTAAACTGTATAGGCTAACTGTTCCCGATATAGTGCATTATTTCTGACCAGGGTGCATAGGGCTCTGGTCAAAAATAGTGCACTATATAGAGAATAGGGTGCCATTTGCGATGAAAGCCCGATCTTGTACAGGTCAGAGAACGCATATATATTATTTTATAGACAAATACAAACGTTCAACCATATCAATCTGAAGGGAAGATGTTCCCTATGGGTATCCCAAATGGCACCCTATTCCCTATATAGTGCACTACTATGGCCGATAGGACTCTAGTCAAAAGTAGTGAACTATTTATGCAATAGAGTGCAATTTGGGATGCTTACAAGGTCACTTTGAATATTTTCTGTTCTGCATAAACTGACAAATATATTTAGAATATATTTATGTACGCATCAGCATCAACATGACATGGAAAATAAAACACGATTGAAAGACAACTGCGTTTGAGTGTTTGTGTGGTTGACCTCTCCTTTCTGAAGTGTGCACTCATTCATTACTACACGTACATTTAAAACTATTGGATTGGCGAAGGCATGGACTAGAGGGAGTTTTCATATACCGGTCATTCCCTTTCAAGTCCTAGAAGGGAGGTGAACAAGTGCACACTTCGGGAGAAAGGAGAGACTATTGGGATACACTCATAGATTTCCTCTCTCCTTGTGTTATCTTAAGTAACTGAGAGTCTTCTCTGTAGTGAATGAGTGAGTGAAGTGTTTGAGAAGCACTCTTCTTGAAAGCGTTATCTTTGATTTATTTTGCGGTTGTTATGACAGTTTTTTTAGCTGAAGAATGGATTAAAACAAATTCTGCTGTTTCCATACAAGTCAGTGATTCTGGAACGTTCACTCAGGTAAAGACAATTTCTTATGACCTCTTACAATCTCCTCCCCTTCACCCATACTCTCTACTTCAAATGAAATGGTTCTCTTTCCCTGTCTGCAAACTGACACAAATAAATAAATAAAACCTGTTTGTAAAATGCATGCACGATTTTCTTTTACTTCTCAGAAAAATATGGATTTGTACATATGTACAGTGGGGAGAACAAGTATTTGATACACTGCCGATTTTGCAGGTTTTCCTATTTACAAAGCATGTAGAGGTCTGTAATTTTTATCATAGGTACACTTCAACTGTGAGAGACGGAATCTAAAACAAAACTCCAGAAAATGACATTGTATGATTTTTAAGTAATTAATTTGCATTTTATTGCGTGACATAAGTATTTGATACACCAGAAAAGCAGAACTTAATATTTAGTACAGAAACCTTTGTTTGCAATTACAGAGATCATACGTTTCCTGTAGTTCTTGACCAGGTTTGCACACACTGCAGCAGGGATTTTGGCCCACTCCTCCATACAGACCTTCTCCAGATCCTTCAGGTTTCGGGGTTTCGAGTGGAGTTTAGACCAAAAAGCTATATTTTTGTCTCATCAGACCACATGACCTTCTCCCATTCCTCCTCTGGATCATCCAGATGGTCATTGGCAAACTTCAGACGGGCCTGGACATGCGCTGGCTTGAGCAGGGGGACCTTGCGTGCTCTGCAGGATTTTAATCCATGACGGCGTAGTGTGTTGCTAATGGTTTTATTTGAGACTGTGGTCCCAGGTCTCTTCAGGTCATTGACCAGGTCCTGCCGTGTAGTTCTGGGCTGATCCCTCACCTTCCTCATGATCATTGATGCCCCACAAGGTGAGATCTTGCATGGAGCCCCAGACCGAGGGTGATTGACCGTCATCTTGAACTTCTTAAATTTTCTAATAATTGCGCCAACAGTTGTTGCCTTCTCACCAAGCTGCTTGCCTATTGTCCTGTAGCCCATCCCAGCCTTGTGCAGGTCTACAATTTTATCCCTGATGTCCTTACACAGCTCTCTGGTCTTGGCCATTGTGGAGAGGTTGGAGTCTGTTTGATTGAGTGTGTGGAGAGGTGTCTTTTATACAGGTAACGAGTCCAAACAGGTGCAGTTAATACAGGTAATGAGTGGAGAACAGGAGGGCTTCTTAAATAAAAACTAAAAGTCTGTGAGAGCCGGAATTCTTACTGGTTGGTAGGTGATCAAATACTTATGTCACGCAATAAAATGCAAATGAATTACTTAAAAATCATACAATGTAATTTTCTGGATTTTTGTTTTAGATTCCGTCTCTCACAGTTGAAGTGTACCTATGATAAAAATTACAGGCCTCTATATGCTTTGTAAGTAGGAAAACCTGCAAAATCGGCAGTGTATCAAATACTTGTTCTCCCCACTGTATCTGTGTTTTCCTCTTGCAATGACGACAGTGAAGTGGATGCATGAAACCTTTTAGGTTGCTGGAGTTAACAGGATACTGTTTGTGTTTGTGCTATTGAAGGGAATGTCCTCCTTTCCCCTCTTTAGTAGTTTGATTTAATGGCTGAAAACACATGTTCCTTTCTCAAGAGCAATAATAATTGAAGTAATTACATTTGGGGGAAAAAATGACCAATTTGACAGGTACGAACAGTGATGTAACATTTCAACTCCATTTCTGGGTTGGTTTCTGCGAAGCTTGCTAGAAACGTTAGGTACAGTGCTTTCTGAAAAAATTCAGACCCGTTGACTTTTCTACATTAAAGCCTTATTCTAAAATGGATTAAACTAATTGTTTTCCTTATTTAGCAACACACAATACTCCATAATGACATCACAATACCCCATAATGACATCACAATACCCCATAATGACAAAGCAAAAACAGGTTTTTAGACATTTTGCAAATGTATTAAAAATAAACGGAAATGCCTTATTTACTTAAGTTTTCAGAACCTTTGCTATAAGACTCTAAATTGAGCTCAGGTGAATACTGTTTCCATTGATCATCCTTGAGATGTTTCTACAAATTGATTGGAGTCCACTTGTGGTAAATTCAATTGATTCGACAAAAACCAAGCCGTGAGGTCGACAAAATTGTCCGTAGAGCTCAGAGACAAGATTGTGTCAAGAAACAGATCTGGGGAAGGGTACCAAAGGCGTTCTGCAGCATTGACGGTCCCACACAATACATTGGCCTCCAACATTCTTAAATGGAAGAAGTTTGGAACAACCAAGACTATTCCTAGAGCTCGCCGCCTGGCCAAACTGAGCAATCGGGGGAGACCGGCCTTGGTCAGGGAGGTGACCAAGAAACTTATGGTCACTCTGACAAAGCTCTATAGAGTTCCTCTGTGGAGATGGGAGAGGAAAACCTTCTCTGCAGCACTCCACCAATTATGCCTTTGTGGTATAGTGGCCAGATGGAAGCCACTCCTCAGTAAAAGGCACATGACAGCCCCTCTTGGAGTTTTCTAAAAGGCACCTAAAGACTCTCAGACAATGATGAACAAGATTCTCTGGTCTGATGAATCCAAGACTGAACTCTTTGGCCTGAATGCCAAGTGTCACGTCTGGAGGAAACCTGGCACCATCCCTACGGTGAAGCATGGTGGTGGCAGCAGGGACTGGGATGTTTTTCAGCAGCAGGGACTGGGAGACTAGTCAGGATCGAGGGGAAGATGAACAGAGCAACGTACAGAGAGATCCTTGATGAAAACCTGCTCCAGAGCGCTCAGAACCTCAGAATGGGAGCGAAGGTTCACCTTCCAACAGGACAACGACCCTAAGCACACAACCAAGACAAAGCAGGAGTGGCTTCAGGACAAGTCTCTGAATGTCCTTGAGGTGCCCAGCCAGAGCCCGGACTTGAACCCGATCGAACATCTCTGGAGAGACCTGAAAATAGCTGTGCAGCAACACGCTCTATCCAACCTGCCGGAGCTTGAGAGGATCTGCAGAGAAGAATTGGAGAAGCTCCCCAAGTACAGGTGTGCCAAGCTTGTAGCGTCATACCCAAGAAGACTCAAGGCTGTAATTGTTGCCAAAGCTGCTACAACAAAGTTTTGAGTAAAGGGTCTGAATTCTGATGTAAAAGTGATATTTCCCGGGTGCCTTTAAAAAGGCACCCTTTTTATAGGGTGCCTGCCATTTGGGACACTACCTGGTTGACAGCCTTCGACAGGTAGCCTAGTGGTTAGAGCGTTGGACTAGTAACCAGCAGGTAGCCTAGTGGTTAGTGTTGGACTAGTAACCAGCAGGTAGCCTAGTGGTTAGAGTGTTGGACTAGTAACCAGCAGGTAGCCTAGTGGTTAGAGCGTTGGACTAGTAACCGAAAGGTTGCTATATCGAATCCCAGAGCTGACAAGGTAACAATCTGTCGTTCTGCCCCTGAACAAGGCAGTTAACCCACTGTTCCTAGGCCATCATTGTAAATAAGAATTTGTTGTTAACTGACTTGCCTAGTTAAATAAAGGTAAAATAAAGAAGTATGTCACCGGGGTCTGGTGACCGGTACCATACTACACTGCAGGGATCAGCTTCGTAGTCGCTACACATCAAATGGGAGAAAGACCAAAGTATCCATCTGAACTTGTCCAATTAGAAACACAGGTTTTGTGTGGAAAAAGGTTTACTACAGTATGCACTAATGAATACTGCCCAGGTTGGGGTGGCAAGTAGCCTAGCGGTTAGAGCGTTTGACTAGTAACCGACGAGGTAAAAATGTATTGTTCTGCCCCTGAACAAGGCAGTTAACCCACTGTTCCTAGACCAGTTAACCCACTGTTCCTAGACCAGTTAACCCACTGTTCCTAGACCAGTTAACCCCCTGTTCCTAGACCAGTTAACCCACTGTTCCTAGACCAGTTAAACCACTGTTCCTAGACCAGTTAACCCACTGTTCCTAGACCAGTTAACCCACTGTTCCTAGACCAGTTAACTCACTGTTCCTAGACCAGTTAACCCACTGTTCCTAGGCTGTTGTTGAAAATAAGAATTCGTTCTTAACTGACTTGTCTAGTTAAATAAATGTTAAAAAATAAATTGCTGTCCATACTCCTTCAACTATTGAGTCCCAGAAACCCTGTAACATTAATCTCCACCTTTTTATTTATTTATCCTTTATTTAACTAGGTAAGTCAGTTAAGAACTAATTCTTATTTACGATGACGGTCTACCCCGGCCAAACCGTAACCCGGGCAACACTACGCAGCCAATGATAAATCAAGATGACCTTTGACTTCCAGTGACCTCATGCAGACAGACATGCTGGGTCTGCAGACTGCTGATCTAGTAGATCATTCACGGTATATCACTCACAGTATATCACTCACAGACCGAAAGTTCAAGTGTTGGCTAATGGACAAGGCTAGGACTGGCTTTGCAGTGTTGGTTAATGGACAAGGCTACTACTGGCTTTGCAGTGTTGGTTAATGGACAAGGCTACTACTGGCTTTGCAGTGTTGGCTAATGGACAAGGCTAGGATGCACTCCATCAACCCCAAAACAATGAGTGAGACAGGAAATAGCCCCAGCCTTGAAAACTGTGTACAGTAAATTTTAGTGCACTTTGCAGTGTTGGTTAATGGACAAGGCTAGGACTGGCTTTGCAGTGTTGGTTAATGGACAAGGCTAGGACTGGCTTTGCAATGTTGGCTAATGGACAAGGCTAGGACTGGCTTTGCCTATTTAGATCAGCTTTACCGATGACCTCTCTCTGTCTCTCTCTCTCTCTCTCTCTATCTCTCTTTGTGTCTGTCTCTCTCTCTCTGTCTCTGTCTCTCTCTCTGTCTCTCTCGCTCTCTCTCTATCTGTATCTCTCTCTCTCTGTGTCTGTCTCTCTCTCTCTCTCTCCGTCTCTCTCTGTGTCTCGCTCTCTCTCTGTCTCTCTCTCTCTCTGTCTTTCTCTCTCTCTCTGTCCCTCTCTGTCTCTCTCTCTCTCTGTCTCTCTCTCTCTCTCTCTCTCTCTGTCTCTCTCCAGCTCTCTTTCAGATGAGTGATGGTCAATACATTTTTTTACATGTAAATACATGTTCTGTAATGTTCTATACATGTAAATGAGATGTAGATCTGGGTATACAGCACATACATAGAATCTCAAAGCAAGTCTTGTGATGTGAGGAATTCCCCTGTGCTTTATTATGGATGCAATTCTGCCTTTTAATAAAAAGTGTAATTAACTGTGATATGGTCAGTTAGAGGATGTTTGTGTCTGCGATTTCCATTGCATTCCTTCTGTAGTGCTGTATGTAGGCAAATACATCAAATACTTCTTTAAACAAATCTGGCACTCAAAATGTACAAGAGCATGTAACACTGCTGTGGTGGGAAAAGCACCCAGTTGTCATACTTGAGTAAAAATAAAGATAGCTTAATTAATTGAAAATTACTCATGTAAAAGTGAAAGTCACACAGTAACATTTCTACTTGAGTAAAAGTCTAAAATTATTTGATTTTAAATATACTTAAGGATCAAAAGTAAAAGTATACATCATTTCAAATTCCTTATATTAAGCAAACCAGGTGGCCCATTATTCTTGTTATTTGTATTTAGTGATAGCAAGGAGGCACACTCCAACACTCGGACTACAACACTCATTTACAACAAAAAAGTATCTGTGTTGAGTGAGGCTGCCAGATCAGAGGCAGTAGGGATGACCAGGAAAGGTTGTCTTGATAAGTACGTGAATTGAACCATTCAAAATCTAACAAGTAGCATTCAAAATCTAACAAGTGGGTGTCAGGGAAAATATATGGAGTAAAAAATACATTATTTTGTTTAGGAATATAGTGAAGTAAAAAATATAAATAGTAATGTAAGTACAGATGAACCAAAAAAAAAACTTTAGTACTTTAGAGTATTTTAACTTAAGTACACCAATGCAACTTTGCAGCCTAGGCCTACCCTTGGTTACCGCATGAGAATGTGGTAACTATGGTAACCATGGAACGTCTTTCTTTATTCTCCTTTGCTTGCAGTTTGGTTCTATCTGCTCTGAGATCAAATAATTAATCATCTCCTTTTTAATTCAACTTTAAAGTTCGCCTAATTTATTATCGCTCTTATCTGTGCAGTTGCTTGACATAAGCATAGGTCGCCATTCATGTCACATAAAATATTAATCACATTCTGTGCATGATTGTTCCAGCGGAGTAATTTTGTTTAATTGCTTATGCATGAAACCAGTCCAGTGTGTTAATACATTACATTACTAAAGGTTATCTAGACTTTCCATGGCTGAAATACATTATTATCATGTATTTCCACTTACAACACTGTGCTATCCACTTCCAATGCATGCGAAATAGACTACATGCGCGTAATATCAATCATCCTTAATGATATTATGGATTATCGACAGTTAAAATATGTTAATGATTATCTTTTGTATTTCAAACTGAGTTTTGTTGTAAGGAAATTGAGAGTATTTGCATATGTATGAATAGAAGGAATAATCCTATATTAATCAGTAGATTGGATAGGCATACCTACATTATTTTGTTTTTATCAATTCAAAATGAAAACGACTTGATAAAATACTTCCTGCAAGTAGTCTGTGGAAATCCACTTTTTTTCATTACGAACAGAGATAGCTTCAGTTTCCTATAAACTTGTTCTGTTGTGAACAGTGGTTGGTTGCGGTGTAAATTACTTCCAGACTACATAAAAAAATGTTTGCGGGCTGCTGCCGACCGGGTTGGTTGAGCTCGAGCTCTCGTGCGGCGCCAGTGGGGAATCCGGTGGAACAATGAGACTTGAGCCATTGACTGGCCGCGGCGCCTCCCATCGCGAACAAAACACACATATCCCATCATCATCCCATCATCATTACCATCATCCATCCCACTGCCCTGCAGCGACGCTCACTGCCTGGCCTGGCCTGACTGGCACCTAAATGAACATAGGACTGCTGTCCGCAGCTTCCCTCCCCAACTGACCGCCTATCGGACACAATAAGGCTACAGCGCTGGCATTCTTCAGTTCACTCACAGAGTCAATCAAACCTGTCTGTCCAGCGGCCACCAAGTCAGTTTAAAGGACCAGATGTTACCATTCATTTTACTTGAGGTGTGTAACATTGAGCAGGGGACTCGGGGGAGGAAAGCTCTACTAGTCTGTAGACTTTGGGGTGGGGACTCGGGGGAGGAAAGCTCTACTAGTCTGTAGACTTTGGGGTGGGGACTCGGGGGAGGAAAGCTCTACTAGTCTGTAGACTTTGGGGTGGGGACTCGGGGGAGGAAAGCTCTACTAGTCTGTAGACTTTGGGGTGGGGACTCGGGGGAGGAAAGCTCTACTAGTCTGTAGACTTTGGGGTGGGGACTCGGGGGGGGGGGGGGGGAAGCTCTACTAGTCTGTAGACTTTGGGGTGGGGACTCAGAGGAGGAAAGCTCTACTAGTCTGTAGACTTTGGGGTGGGGACTCGGGGGAGGAAAGCTCTACTAGTCTGTAGACTTTGGGGTGGGGACTCAGGGGAGGAAAGCTCTACTAGTCTGTAGACTTTGGGGTGGGGACTCAGGGAAGGTTGTCTGCTAGTCTTCTCTACTCCCCACACCTTATAAAGCCCATTCCTCAAAGCATGTTCTTTAAATGAATGACAATCAAACCTTCTGGTGAATTTGTACAAGGCCTATTTAGTTTACCTCTGAGAGAAATGCATTAATTAAGCTACATATTATCATGCAGAAATGTATCAGTATTTAAAAAATGGCCAGTGAAGGTTTACATTTTCCCATGCAGCACAATAACAGAAATAGTATGGCTGTAACCCCCATAACTCTCAACCGGTGCTCCAATCCATATGATTAACCCGTGTTTTTGTCGACTTGGAGGTAGGCTACTCAGACAGACTGAGATGAGGCTACAGTGTCACTAATCTACCGTACTGATTGGCACCAGTCGCCAGTCTCTGACGTAAAGAGAGTCCACATCGACAACATAGAGATCCTATTAAATGAACTAATTCTATGGTACACATCCCAACTGTTTGGAATTGTCAAAGCAAAATGTGTTGTACGACAGCCGTGAACTTGTTGTAGCCTAATAAACAACGTTTATTAAACATGTAGGCTACCTACATCAGAATCCCTTTGATTGGCCAAGTACACATACCCAGAATTGTAGTTGTTGATCCGGTGCAGCTTGCAATAGACACCCGTATAGAGACCGAAACAGACAGAGGAATTTACACAAGGTTACATCCTGTACATTACATACATCAATGGGTTTCACAGGGTAATAACTTTCTTTGACCAGAGGGAGGCAATAGTTCGTTGAGCTCATTCATGGGAAAATGGTTCAGAGACATGCAACTAGGTTATTCAACTTCAAAGGGAAACATGATATTAATATACCACTAATAGCTATAACAGTAATGATAATAATGTGGATGTCATGATGTTATTATTACAATATCAACACTTATGATTATTAGGGATTGTTTTATTTTTGTTACTATTATTATTATCAGTAATGCTATTGTTATTGTTATTATTATTATCAGTAATGTTATTGTTACCAGTAATGTTATTGTTATTATTATCAGTAATGTTATTGTTATTATTGTCAGTAATGTTATTGTTATTGTTACCAGTAATGTTACTGTTATTATTATCAGTAATGTTATTGTTATTATTATCAGTAATGTTATTGTTATTATTATTATCAGTAATGCTATTGTTATTGTTATTATTATTATCAGTAATGTTATTGTTACCAGTAATGTTATTGTTATTGTTATTATTATCAGTAATGTTATTGTTGTTATTATCAGTAATGTTATTGTTGTTATTATCAGTAATGTTATTGTTATTATTATCAGTAATGTTATTGTTATTATTGTTATCAGTAATGCTATTGTTATTGTTACCAGTAATGTTACTGTTATTATTATCGGTAATGCTATTGTTATTGTTATTATTATTATCAGTAATGTTATTGTTATTGTTACCAGTAATGTTATTGTTATTATTATCAGTAATGTTATTGTTATTATTATCAGTAATGCTATTGTTATTGTTACCAGTAATGTTACTGTTATTATTATCGGTAATGCTATTGTTATTGTTATTATTATCAGTAATGCTATTGTTATTGTTACCAGTAATGGTATTGTTGTTATTGTCAGTAGTGTTATTATTGTTATTATTATCAGTAATGTTATTGTTATTATTACCAGTAATGTTATTGGTATTGTTGCCAGTAATGTTATTGTTATTATCAGTATTGTTATTGTCATTGTTACCAGTAATGTTATTGTTATTAGTATCAATAATGTTATTGTTATTATCAGCAATGTTATTGTTATCAGTAATGTTATTATTGTTATTATTATTATCAGTAATGGTATTGTTGTTATTAATATTATCACCGGTAATGTTATTATTATTATCAGTATTGTTATTGTTATTATTATCATCAGTAATGTTATTGTTATTATTATTATCGGTAATGGTATTGTTGTTATTATTATTATCACCGGTAATGTTATTATTATCATCAGTAATGTTATTATTATCATCAGTAATGTTATTGTTGTTATTATTATTATTAACAGTAATGCTGTTGTTATTGTTATCAGTAATGTTATTGTTATTATCATCGGTAATGTTTATATTATTATCATTAGTAATGTTATTGCTGTTATTGTTATTATCGGTAATGTTATTGTTATTATTATTATTATCATCAGTCATGTTATTACTATTATTATTATCAGTAATGTTATTGTTATTATCATCAGTAATATTATTGTTATTATTATTATTATCATCAGTAATGTTATTGTTGTTATTATTATTATCATCATCAGTAATGTTATTGTTGTTATTATTATCATCAGTAATGTTATTATTTTTAGCATCAGTAATGTTATTGTTATTATTATTTTTATCATCAGTAATGTTATTGTTGTTATTATTATCATCAGTAATGTTATTGTTGTTATTATTATTATCATCAGTAATGTTATTGTTATTATTATTAGCTGACTATTATCATCAACGTAAATCATCGTTATTTGTATTTAGGCCTACTTCATTAATGTGATCATATGGCACAAAATAAATAAAAAGTAAAACAAATGTTTTGTCAAATATTACCCTGAGAGTCCTCACTTGTTTTCCCATGCCAATAAAGCCCCTTGAATTGAATTGACAGAGGGAGTGTTTCATTTCTACAGTAAAAAGCCTTTCTAGCTCCATGTTTAATTTCCCACGCCATCTTTTCGCATTATTTACAACGTTTTTCCATTGTAACTTTTGGAAAATGTAACTTTCCTACCAAAACGATGTCTCTGTATGTAGCAGCCTAAGCTACTTGATCTCTTGTTTGCGCAACACAATCACTTTTTTCAAGCGACAGGGTGTCTAGACACCCACGTGACGGGGCGCGCCAATGCGCACTGGAGACACAGAGCTCAGAGAGTTAGAAAGAGATAGCGAGCTAGAGAAGGCAAGGGCTCTTCAACTATTCGCGTCATTCGCAGACGTTTTCTGAAGATCGCATCACTTCTTTGTCGCCACTCAAATCGCTTTATTCCTTAGTCTACGGAAACCTCATTCAATAAGTGTCTGGATTAATTTATAAAGGGATATTTCGACATATAATTCTGGTACAACGGACGGTAGACGGGGACTCTGTGCGACTGCCCTACTAAGGCAGATTTCTGTCTGGCACTAAAGCGGCTCCAGTTTTGGATTTGCTACCTAGTTTTGGATCTGTTTAGGGGATCCTTTCGTCCTCTCGCAACGTCTAAATCTATATTGAAGATCACATCATGTGCAGACAGATATGATATTTAGAAGATAAGGGATAAATCGTAGACAACAGCCTGTGTTGAAGCCTTTTTGCTCTCGGATCAAGGATTGTGTGGATAATTTTTTTTCTAAAGAAAACTGGACAGCTTCGTTTTTTTCCTCATGGATATATAGCCTAATTCTAGTATTTAACTAGGCAATTTATCTGCCCCAAATTACACAGATACCCAACTCGTAACCATATGCGTAAAATATCATCTGTTACAATGTTTATCTTTCTACATGGGCTACTGAATGAACGGAACGAATGAAGCATTTCATGTTCACAGTAGTTCAACGTTGTAACACATTCTTTATGCTGCTATTTTCTATTATAGATGCTCAACGTTCTTACATTGAAAAAGGTTTATATTTCGATATAGCTGCATTTTAGAGCGGACCATTATAGGTTTATAACTCCGCTAAGGTGATGGTGCATTTCTCCTTACAGAGAAGGTTACTAACACTACTGGAGCCCTGATTTTTTTTTGCGGGGTTGATTTTTTTTATTTTATTTTTTATTAAAGACTTGCGTATGCTACAGATTTTCTTGCCTTCTCCAACTCCTAGTTTCTCCATACTATTATCTCAGGCTGCTTGTCGTTGCCTGTACACGGATCCCGGAATCTTCATGATTTGCGTACATCATGCTCGTTTTTTAGCCGGGAAATCCTCTTTTCGTCCCGCATGTTTAGGACCAAACGAACTGGGCTCGTCCGGCGACTCTGGAGGAGCCGTGCGCCGGTCGAGGGCGACGGGGATGCGGATACACGAACGCATGGATCCGGGGGTTGCTGTATGGGTAAATCGACGAAGGTTGCCGGAAAAACTAGCGCCGGAACGGATGCTGAATTGAAATCCCTGACCCACTCGATACTGAAACAAATAAAAGAGAAACAATTAGAGGGGCTCTTGCAAGCGGTCGAGTCAAAGGGGGGTGCGCGGAGCCCCTGCCTGCTCCTACCCAGCAAAGTGGACACCAAACTGGGTCAGCAGTCTTATTCCCTCCCCTTGCTGCTCTATAAAGTGTTTCGGTGGCCGGACCTCATGGATTGCTCGGAATTAAAAAGGCTGTCTTGCTGTGAATCCTATGGGGAAATTAACCCAGAACTCGTTTGCTGCAATCCGCACCACATGAGCAGGCTTTGTGAACTCGGTAAGTTATTTATATATTTTTTTAAACCATAGATTATAACGTGAAAAAAAATCAGCAATTGCAAAAATATAGACCTAGACTACACTGGTACACTGTTTAATATTGTGTGTGGGTAAATTGATTGGCATGTAAACTTTCCCAGACACAATTACCGGTTGTGTCAATTGCAACGCTATAGGTCAGACTTGGTTGGTGTGATGTTTTAGCAGAACAACGGTTAGCATAATCACTATTTCCTTAAGGTTAGATGTATAAATTCTTCTATCTAGGATATGGGAAATGATTCAACATTTGCTTTGAATGGCCCCTCACAAATCAAAACAGTTGCAATTATATTATGTCCTTATTATTTATAAACGGTAGACGTATTTTTATTGGTGTGGCCAAGCTTCTTCTTTTCTTAACTATGAAAGTCAATTACTTAAGAATAAAGTATTATTTACAATAAGGGCATATGAACAGCGGGATAATTGCCTTGTTTAGGGCCAGATTGGCAGCTTGTCAGTTTAGGGATTCGATCTAGCAACCTTTCAGGTTACTGGCCCTAGTTTTTCTAAACTGCAGAGGGGATCTTGCTCTTAATTTGTAGGTTTCCGATACCATTATCTTCTGTAGAATGCATTTATTAAACCCCTCTTGTACAGTATTGTGAACGAGGATGGCTTCAAACAGTTATAGGAAGTAGTCATGGAGGGTCTTGTCACATGAAAGTACATTTATTTGATTGAACGTGACCATCTTTTATTGTAAGGCTACGTGTAATAACAAATAAGATGCACAATATTCAATTATTTGACATTTCCTATCCTTGACCTCCATGTATCTTGTTGTATTTGACAGTCAGTCTGGACCAAGTTAGTTTGCTTGCAGCCAGGCAGCGATTCCGATTGGAGTGTCCTGTTCTGGTGTGAGCAAAGAGGCCCGTATCTCCCACAGCCTGAGTCGGAGCCTAGTCAGATAGCCGCCTAGAGGCTGGCGCCAGGCGCCCCTTGTTTATCTCTTCGTCAGATATCAAGGCAATCGCCGCATGGCTGCCTCGCTGCCTGCCCTGCCTCCAACCCCCACTGATAACACAAACAGTTTCCCAAAAAGAATGCCAACTGTTATCATACGTTTCATCTTCCCCTGGAAGCTTTTTCTCATGCTCTGTTTTTGCTCTGTCCTTTCTCTCTCTCTCTCTCTCTTCTGTCTATTTCTTTCTTTTCATTTCAGAGTCCCCCCCTCCTCCTTATTCCCGATATCCAATGGACTTTCTTAAACCACCCGGTGAGTTTAGTTTTATTTTTCTCATGAATGTAAAGGTTTTTGTGGTTTGTATTTTTTCAGCGTATGGTTTTCCACAGTCATACACTTAAAATCAATACAAGTTAATATATATATTTTTTAATAGTTATTTACCATTTGTGAAAAAGATAACTGTATATTATACATTTTATAACAATGTTATTACAACAAAGTTTATAGCAACATTATTACAACAACATTAAAGTTTTGCCTGGTAATTTCTAAATACTTCTGTGAGGATATGGAAATGTTATGTTTGATTTATGGTGCTAGTCAGACTGAGAGAGGGCTGTCTGGGCAGCGCCAGGGCCGACCAGGGCCCTTTAATAGAATGGCAGGTAGCCAGGGCCGACCAGGGCCCTTTAATAGAATGGCAGGTAGCCAGGGCCGACCAGGGCCCTTTAATAGAATGGCAGGTAGCCAAGGCCAGGGCCGACCAGGGCCCTTTAATAGAATGGCAGGTAGCCAGGGCCAGGGCCGACCAGGGCCCTTTAATAGAATGGCAGGTAGCCAAGGCCAGGGCCGACCAGGGCCCTTTAATAGAATGGCAGGTAGCCAGGGCCAGGGCCCTTTAATAGAATGGCGGGTAGCCAGGGCCGACCAGGGCCCTTTAATAGAATGGCAGGTAGCCAGGGCCAGGGCCCTTTAATAGAATGGCGGGTAGCCAGGGCCGACCAGGGCCCTTTAATAGAATGGCGGGTAGCCAGGGCCGACCAGGGCCCTTTAATAGAATGGCAGGTAGCCAAGGCCAAGGCCGACCAGGGCCCTTTAACAGAATGGCAGGTAGCCAGGGCCGACCAGGGCCCTTTAATAGAATGGCGGGTAGCCAGGGCCGACCAGGGCCCTTTAATAGAATGGCGGGTAGCCAGGGCCGACCAGGGCCCTTTAATAGAATGGCGGGTAGCCAGGGCCGACCAGGGCCCTTTAATAGAATGGCAGGTAGCCAAGGCCGACCAGGGCCCTTTAATAGAATGGCAGGTAGCCAGGGCCGACCAGGGCCCTTTAATAGAATGGCAGGTAGCCAGGGCCGACCAGGGCCCTTTAATAGAATGGCGGGTAACCAGGGCCGACCAGGGCCCTTTAATAGAATGGCGGGTAGCCAAGGCCGACCAGGGCCCTTTAATAGAATGGCGGGTAGCCAAGGCCAGGGCCGACCAGGGCCCTTTAATAGAATGGCGGGTAGCCAGGGCCGACCAGGGCCCTTTAATAGAATGGCAGGTAGCCAAGGCCGACCAGGGCCCTTTAATAGAATGGCAGGTAGCCAGGGCCAAGGCCAGGGCCCTTTAATAGAATGGCAGGTAGCCAAGGCCAGGGCCGACCAGGGCCCTTTAATAGAATGGCAGGTAGCCAAGGCCAGGGCCCTTTAATAGAATGGCAGGAAGCCAAGGCCAGGGCCGACCAGGGCCCTTTAATAGAATGGCAGGTAGCCAGGGCCGACCAGGGCCCTTTAATAGAATGGCAGGTTGCCAGGGCCGACCAGGGCCCTTTAATAAAATGGCGGGTAGCCAGGCCCAGGGCCCATTCCAGGCTGGCACCAGCTCTGCAGTGGTTGTCTGTCTGCACAAACTTTTGGCCGGAGGGGGTGACCTAGCAGGACAGATAAACAGTATTGGCACCAGAGGAGAGAGAGGAGACACACACAGGGAGGTAACATATACACACACACACACACACAGGACACACGTACGCAAGTGTGTGTGTGTGTGTGTGTGTGTGTGTACGAAGGGGTGGTGCCGTCTGCAGGGAGGGGAGAGAGCTTATGGGAAATGTGGATCAGAAACACAAGGGGAAAAACAGAAAGATTTATGGAGCCATGTTTTTATCTGTTGAATGAATCTGACTGTAGATTATGGCTGAGGGTTTGGGAGTGTCACACTGCTATGTGTGTGTGTGTGCATGTGCGTAGAGCTTTTGTGTGTCCATGCAGGCCTGTCATTAGGTCTGTGAGCCATTTTAGAAGGAAGTCTATTATCTCAAATATATATATATATATATATATATATATATATATATATATATATATATATATATATATATTTGAGATAATAGACTTCCTTCTAAAACAGTATTTGTCTGCCAAAAAGGGAAGTTGGGAGATTAAACTGCTGTGTTTGCAGCTATAGACAATCATGAGACTCATCCAAGTCTCTAATATGGGCAGATCAATGTTTATTTTAAGTCCGTTAAGAACACATTCTTATTTACAGTGGTGGGCCTACCGGGGAACAGTGGGTTAACTGCCTTGTTCAGGGGGCAGAACAACAGATTTTTACCTTGTCAGCTCAGGGATTCAATCTAGCAACCTTTCGGACATGGCCCAATGCTCTAACCACGAGGCTACCTGCCGCCCCTGTCATGTCTATGTTAAACTTTAGATACATATGATACATGGCACTGCATCTCGGTGTTAGAGGCGTCACTACAGACACCCTGGTTCGAATCCAGGCTGTATCACAACCGGGCATGATTGGGAGTCCCATAGGGTGGTGCACAATTGGCCCACAATCGTCCGGGCTTGGCCGGTGTAGGCCTGTCATTGTAAATAAGAATTTGTTCTTAACTGACTTGCCTAGTTAAATAAAGGCTAAAAAAATATATCATAATTGAATAGATAGTGAATGAAGAGGGGAAGTTAAGCAAGGACCAGCTACTGAAGTCAGTTGAAGTGTTTTTCGATGGTGGCTGCGAGCCACTCCTTTATGAATCAGACAGTTTTGGGGTTTTCTGCTTGACTTTGACCAGACCGCACAGAGAGAACGTACCCTATTTCCTCTATAGTACACTACTTTTGACTTGACCTTTTCCAAAAACAGTCAACTATATAGGGAATATGGTGAAATTTGGGACAGGCCTAACGTCCCAGGGACTTCACCGCTGGGTCTGCTCTCTGGACTGGGTCTATCTGGGTAGGATGACATGGTTAGGGAGGCAGCCTCCTGCGAGGCTAGCTGGGTATGATGACATGGTTAGGGAGGCAGCTTCCTGCGAGGCTAGCTGGGTATGATGACATGGTTAGGGAGGCAGCCTCCTGCGAGGCTAGCTGGGTAGGATGACATGGTTAGGGAGGCAGCCTCCTGCGAGGCTAGCTGGGTATGATGACATGGTTAGGGAGGCAGCTTCCTGCGAGGCTAGCTGGGTATGATGACATGGTTAGGGAGGCAGCCTCCTGCGAGGCTAGCTGGGTAGGATGACATGGTTAGGGAGGCAGCCTCCTGCGAGGCTAGCTGGGTATGATGACATGGTTAGGGAGGCAGCTTCCTGCGAGGCTAGCTGGGTAGGATGACATGGTTAGGGAGGCAGCTTCCTTCGAGGCTAGCTGGGTATGATGACATGGTTAGGGAGGCAGCCTCCTGCGAGGCTAGCTGGGTAGGATGACATGGTTAGGGAGGCAGCTTCCTGCGAGGCTAGCTGGGTAGGATGACATGGTTAGGGAGGCAGCCTCCTGCGAGGCTTCACTAATGTCTACTACACTTCAACTGGTCTTTTTGGAGTGCCGCACACACACACACACACACACACACACACACACACACACACACACACACACACACTCTCTAGTCTCTCCTCTGGTTGTGGTGAGGTGGAAAGAAGAAAGAGAGATGGAGGGAGACAGAAAGAGAGAGGGAGGAAAGGAAGACACCGAGAGAGGGAGGGATATGGAGTGAGAGAGAGAGGGAAGAAAGATGCGGAGAGAGAGAGGGAGGAAAGGAAGACACCGAGAGAGGGAGGGATGTGGAGTGAGAGAGAGAGGGAAGAAAGGAAGACACCGAGAGAGGGAGGGATGTGGAGTGACAGAGAGAGGGAAGAAAGATGCGGAGAGAGAGATGGAGGAAAGGAAAACAGAGAGAAGGAGGAAAAGCCCAGGGCAGAGTTCCCCCTAGAGCAGAGAAGGAGAAAATATATTTCATTGAACAGTGGGAAAGAAAGGAGAGGAAGGCATGTGCAGCTGGGATTCTTGGAGGTTTCAGTCTAAGACAATAGAGACTAGAGAGAGGACAGATATTAACAGGACAATGGAGTGGAGTGTGGCTGAGGAGAGGGGTCAGACTATATAGAACTAGAGGAGACGAGTCAGACTATATATAGAACTAGAGGAGACGAGTCAGACTATATATAGAACTAGAGGAGACGAGTCAGACTATATAGAACTAGAGGAGACGAGTCAGACTATATAGAACTAGAGGAGACGAGTCAGACTATATAGAACTAGAGGAGACGAGTCAGACTATATATAGAACTAGAGGAGATGAGTCAGACTATATAGAACTAGAGGAGACGAGTCAGACTATATATAGAACTAGAGGAGAGGAGTCAGACTATATATAGCACTAGAGGAGAGGAGTCAGACTATATATAGAACTAGAGGAGACGAGCCAGACTATATAGAACTAGAGGAGAGGAGTCAGACTATATAGAACTAGAGGAGACGAGCCAGACTATATAGAACTAGAGGAGACGAGTCAGACTATATAGAACTAGAGGAGACGAGTCAGACTATATAGAACTAGAGGAGACGAGCCAGACTATATATAGAACTAGAGGAGACGAGTCAGACTATATAGAACTAGAGGAGACGAGTCAGACTATATAGAACTAGAGGAGATGAGTCAGACTATATAGAACTAGAGGAGATGCTGACTGACGGCTCCCTTGGCTCAGAGGGAATTCCCCTGTCTGTCTGTCAGGCATCTGTCCTCTTCAGTCCTTGTGTGTGTGTCCACTATAGCTCTTTTTAATCCTCTGAATCCTCACCACAGTGTTCCACTGGCCACATTACCATGCTAACTAACATCTCTGACTCCTCACCACAGTGTTCCACTGGCCACATTACCATGCTAACATCTCTGACTCCTCACCACAGTGTTCCACTGGCCACATTACCATGCTAACATCTCTGACTCCTCACCACAGTGTTCCACTGGCCACATTACCATGCTAACATCTCTGACTCCTCACCACAGTGTTCCACTGGCCACATTACCATGCAAAATAACATCTCTGACTCCTCACCACAGTGTTCCACTGGCCACATTACCATGCTAACTAACATCTCTGACTCCTCACCACAGTGTTCCACTGGCCACATTACCATGCTAACTAACATCTCTGACTCCTCACCACAGTGTTCCACTGGCCACATTACCATGCTAACTAACATCTCTGACTCCTCACCACAGTGTTCCACTGGCCACATTACCATGCTAACTAACATCTCTGACTCCTCACCACAGTGTTCCACTGGCCACATTACCATGCTAACTAACATCTCTGACTCCTCACCACAGTGTTCCACTGGCCACATTACCATGCGAAATAACATCTCTGACTCCTCACCACAGTGTTCCACTGGCCACATTACCATGCTAACTAACATCTCTGACTCCTCACCACAGTGTTCCACTGGCCACATTATCAAATAGATTACATGGTGGTCGGGTCTTCGTAGCAATGCTGTGCCTCGTCACTCACAATAGGTGGAATACCCCAGCAGATATAACACATAGTATATATTATTGATGATGACAGGCATAGCTATGTAGTAGAAAGAGGTTTTTCTCTGCCTGCCCTTGGGTTCTATAGTGTGTGTAATGTCAACTTTGACTCCCCTGGGGTTAAGAGCATGATCTTGTAAGGCCCTTGTAAGTGTCTTTGCACAACCAGTAGAACCAAGTACTGAACATGTAGAACAAGGACAAGGATCCATTCGAGGGACAGACAGACAATCAAGCCTTACTGGACCCAGAGCTGGTCGTTCGCTGGTCAAGTTCAATAGACGGACTGACTGAATGACTGCCACTGAATTACTGCCACTGAATGACTGCCACTGAATGACTGCCACGTCATGGGCACTACAGATCCGAGTGTGTGTGGACACTTAGCCAACAGGACATGTGGTTAATAATCACTTCATATTAATAAGAGTCAGTACTAAGGGTTTAGTAGTTCATTGATGTTTCCAATGTCTGAAGTTTATGACTATATTATATAATCATTCAGCTATAAAAACACCAAAGGGAGTCAGACTTATGTTTCAGTGTCTGTTGCTGAATGCGTAAATCTAAACAAGAGAGCGTGAGAGTGTTTGTGAGAAAGAGACGAGGGAGGGGGGGGGGGGGGGGGGGGGTTCTTTATGGAACAGAAATCAGATGTACGTGTCAGTCTGTCTCTCCACGGTCATTACCAAAGCTGCCGTGGTAATACCTAGTTTGTTTTAGCTCCCTGGGAAATGAATCATACAGTGTTTGAAGCTGCTGCCTACCTCTCTCTCTTTTTGTCTCTCTCTCTCCCCTCTCTCTCTTTTTGTCTCTCTCTCCCTCTTCCCCCCTCCATCTCTCGCTCTCGCCACTCTCTCTTTTTGTCTCTCTCTCTCCCTCCCTCTTCCCCCCTCCATCTCTCTCTCTCTCTCTCTCTCTCTCTCTCTCTCTCTCTCTCTCTCTCTCTCTCTCTCTCTCTCTCCCCTCTCCCTCTTTTTGTCTCTCGCTCTCTCTTCCCCCTCCATCTCTCTATCTCTCTCTCTCTCCCTCCCCTCTCCGTCTTTTTGTCTCTCTCTCTCTTCCCCCCTCCATCTCTCTCTCTCTCTCTCCCCCCCCTCTCTCTGTCTTTCTCTCTCTCTTCCCCCCTCCATCTTGCTCTCTCTCCCCCCTCTCTCCCTCTCCCCCCCCCCCCTCTCTCTCTCTCTCTTTCTCTCTCTCTCTCTCTCTCTCTCTCTGTCTCTCTCTTTCTCTCTCTTTCTCTCTCTTTCTCTCTGTTACTTACTTACACTTTCAAACTCTTCCTCCATATTTTATGTTTGTTTCTGTTTTACACCGCCCCCCTCTCTTTCTCCATCACTCTCTCTGACTGAATCTTCCAGATCTTGGTTCTGGATGAGCTCCACCTCAGGCCTGTGGTCAGTGAACCGTGCCCAGGAAACCAGGCCTGCCTCCTGGACAGCCATGAAAGAGAGGCAGGCTGTTTCACCGTGGCCCTGCATCTCTTTAGGTTGACCACAGTACCGGGGCTGGTCTAGCCTAGGCGTGAACTAGCCTGGTCCCAGATATGTTGGTGCTGTCTTTCCAACTACTGGTCATTCATGAGTTGGCAAGACAGCACAAACATATCTGGAACCAGGCTAGAATCCTGTCTCTAATTTGTAGGCAGTAATGCTAGTAGTCTTGCATTGCCTAATGGGGCTGTGCTCTGCTCTGCTCTCAGGCTCTGGTGATGGAAGGTGTAGGACAGAGTCCGTTGACATGTATAGAATGGAATGTATCATTACTGAATACCAGCCAGCCAGTCAGTCAGTCAGCTAGACACTGAGACACAGCCCAGCCAGCAGGCCAGTCAGTCAGCCAGTCAGAGACAGCATAGCCAGCGATAGAGTCAGTTCCTCTCCTTCCCTCCCCTAGCTCCCTGGTGTTTTAAGAGTCCTTCTGATCCTAGAGAGGCTGAGACTGGAAAAGCTTCATGACTGGATCTGATGTGACAGTAGTAGTCGTCTTATAGAGGAGTTATAATACAACATAGAGGAGTTATAATACTACACAGAAGAGTTATAAACACTACATAGAGGAGTTATAATACTACATAGAGGAGTTATAATACTACACAGAAGAGTTATAAACACTACATAGAGGAGTTATAATACTACATAGAGGAGTTATAATACTACACAGAAGAGTTATAAACACTACATAGAGGAGTTATAATACTACATAGAGGAGTTATAATACTACACAGAGGAGTTATAATACTACATAGAGTTATAATACTACATAGACGAGTTATTTACACGACATAGAGAAGTTATAATACTACATAGAGGAGTTATATACACTACATAGAGGAGTTATAATACTACATAGAGGAGTTATAATACTACATAGAGGACTTATAATACTACATAGATGAGTTATATACACTACATAGAGGAGTTATAATACTACATAGAGGAGTTATATACACTACATAGAGTAGTTATAATACTACATAGAGGAGTTATAATACTACATAGTGGAGTAATATACTACACAGAGGAGTTATAATACTACATAGAGGAGTTATAATACTACAGAGTTATAATACTACATAGAGGTGTTATAATACTACATAGAGGAGTTATATTACTACATAGAGTTATAATACTATATAGAGGTGTTATAATACTACATATAGTTATAATTCTACATAGAGGAGTTATAATACTACATAGAGGAGTTATAATACTACATAGAGTTATAATACTATATAGAGGTTTTATAATACTACATAGAGGAGTTATAAACACTACATAGAAGATCAATTACACATATCCCTTGCTGCTACGTCTCCTATTGGTGGCATCACTATTAGATCACTTGGGGTTCATCTCAGCAGGGACAGGGGGGTTAATCTCAGCAGGGACAGGGGGGTTAATCTCAGCAGGGACAGGGGGTTTAATCTCAGCAGGGACAGGGGGTTTAATCTCAGCAGGGACAGGGGGTTTAATCTCAGCAGGGACAGGGGGTTCATCTCAGCAGGGACAGGGGGTTCATCTCAGCAGGGACAGGGAGTTTAATCTCAGTAGGGACAGGGGGTTCATCTCAGCAGGGACAGGGGGTTTAATCTCAGCAGGGACAGGGGGTTTAATCTCAGCAGGGACAGGGGGTTCATCTCAGCAGGGACAGGGGGTTTAATCTCAGCAGGGACAGGGGGTTTAATCTCAGCAGGGACAGGGGGTTTAATCTCAGCAGGGACAGGGGGTTCATCTCAGCAGGGACAGGGGGTTTAATCTCAGCAGGGACAGGGGGTTTAATCTCAGCAGGGACAGGGGGTTCATCTCAGCAGGGACAGGGGGTTTAATCTCAGCAGGGACAGGGGGTTTAATCTCAGCAGGGACAGGGGGTTTAATCTCAGCAGGGACAGGGGGTTCATCTCAGCAGGGACAGGGGGTTCATCTCAGCAGGGACAGGGGGTTTAATCTCAGCAGGGACAGGGGGGTTAATCTCAGCAGGGACAGGGGGTTAATCTCAGCAGGGACAGGGGGTTTAATCTCAGCAGGGACAGGGGGTTCATCTCAGCAGGGACAGGGGGTTCATCTCAGCAGGGACAGGGGGTTTAATCTCAGCAGGGACAGGGGGTTTAATCTCAGCAGGGACAGGGGGTTCATCTCAGCAGGGACAGGGGGTTCATCTCAGCAGGGACAGGGGGTTCATCTCAGCAGGGACAGGGGGTTTAATCTCAGCAGGGACAGGGGGTTCATCTCAGCAGGGACAGGGGGTTCATCTCAGCAGGGACAGGGGGGTTAATCTCAGCAGGGACAGGGGGGTTAATCTCAGCAGGCACTGGAGATTCATCTCAGCAGGGACAGGGGGAGACCAACGGAGACCGGGGAGAGAGAGTTTCCTCTGTCGGCTAGCATGCCATTAAGAAAATTTACTGTACACAGTTTTCAAGGCTGGGGCTATTTCCTGTCTCACTCATTGTTTTGGGGTTGATGGAGTGCATCCTGCTAACCTGTATATTCCTATTAGAGACTAGCTCTGATACACTCTCTGTTACATATGTACAGTGCCTTGCGAAAGTATTCGGCCCCCTTGAACTTTGCGTCCTTTTGCCACATTTCAGGCTTCAAACATAAAGATATAAAACTGTATTTTTTTGTGAAGAATCAACAACAAGTGGGACACAATCATGAAGTGGAACGACATTTATTGGATATTTCAAACTTTTTTAACAAATCAAAAACTGAAAAAATTGGGCGTGCAAAATTATTCAGCCCCCTTAAGTTAATACTTTGTAGCGCCACCTTTTGCTGCAATTACAGCTGTAAGTCGCTTGGGGTATGTCTCTATCAGTTTTGCACATCGAGAGACTGAATTTTGTCCCATTCCTCCTTGCAAAACAGCTCGAGCTCAGTGAGGTTGGATGGAGAGCATTTGTGAACAGCAGTTTTCAGTTCTTTCCACAGATTCTCGATTGGATTCAGGTCTGGACTTTGACTTGGCCATTCTAACACCTGGATATGTTTATTTTTGAACCATTCCATTGTAGATTTTGCTTTATGTTTTGGATCATTGTCTTGTTGGAAGACAAATCTCCGTCCCAGTCTCAGGTCTTTTGCAGACTCCATCAGGTTTTCTTCCAGAATGGTCCTGTATTTGGCTCCATCCATCTTCCCATCAATTTTAGCCATCTTCCCTGTCCCTGCTGAAGAAAAGCAGGCCCAAACCATGATGCTGCCACCACCATGTTTGACAGTGGGGATGGTGGGGCCGAATACTTTCGCAAGGCACTGTAGTGCACTAGTTTTGACCAGGGCCTATAGGGAGTCCCATAGGGCTCCGGTCGAAGGTAGTCTATTTATAGGGAGTAGGGTGCCATTTTGGGACGGAACCAGGCTCTGATATGTAAAGTAGTGTTAGGATACAATGGAGTCAGACATGTTTTTTTTAGGGCAAAGCCTCTTTTCCCTCCAAGCCAGTCATTTATTTATTCTGGGCCTCCCTCTGAGACTTTTGGAGAGAAGAAAAAAAAGGAAAACGTGATTGCGTTGGAAGGGTTGGTTGGTTTTCCGGGGTTGGGACTGGGAGAAGTAGCAGAGCAGGGGCACTGCTGTGTGTTTTATGTGGTGTGTTGAGACCTGCCAGGTCCTGCTGTCAGCCAGCAACTCTCTCTACCTCTCTCTCTCCATCTCTCTCTCCCTCCACCAAAATGGCCGCTCTAGTTGTCTCTCTGAGGAGAGACTGCTGAGGATTATGGGATTAGTCGTGGTTTGTGTTGGATGCCTTCCCCTTCAGTTCTCAGGACTAGTCGTACTCTCTGTTAGAGGGCTGTTAAGACGTGGTGTGGCTATACTTCTGTCTCTTCCTGGTGGTATGGTATATTGTATGTTATTTCACCAGAAAGACGAGCAGTGAGATACACTACATGGCCAAAAGTATGTGGACACCTGCTCGTCAAACATCTCGTTCCAAAATCATAGACATTAATATGGAGTTGGTCCCCCCTTTGCTGCTATAACAGCCTCCACTCTTCTGGGAAGGCTTTCCACTAGATGTTGGAACATTGCTGTGGGGACTTGCTTCCATTCAGCCACAAGAGCTATAGTGAGGTCAGCACTGATGTTGGGTCAATTAGGCCTGGCTCACAGTCGGCGTTCCAATTAATCCCAAAGGTGTTCGATGGGGTTGAGGTCAGGGCTCTGTGCAGTCCAGTCAAGTCCTTCCACACCGATCTCGACAAACCATTTCTGTATGGACCTCGCTTTGTGCACAGGGGCATTCTCATGCTGAAACAGGAAAGGGCCTTCCCCAAACTGTTCCCACAAAGCGTTACGATTTCCGTTCCCTGGAACTAAGGGTAGGCCCAGTAAGGTCATTCTACTGGCAATGTTTGTCTATGGAGATTGCATGGCCGTGTGCTCGATTTTACACACCTGTCAGCAATTGGTGTGGCTGAAATAGCCGAATCCACTTATTTGAAGGGGTGTCCACATACTGCTGTAAATATAGTGTAGGTAGTGAGTTAGCAGTAGTGTCTGTGGATCTGTGAGGGTAGTGCTCCTGGCTAGCTGTTTGAACTGACTGAAAGACTCCCAGACCCCAGTGGTCCAGTGGGTCTTCATTTAGCCTGTGTGATTGACAGCTCTCACAGCTGCTCTCTGCTCAAACTGTGGTTGGTCTCTCATTCTAACACACTGTATTTTACCTCTGTCTCTCTCCCCTTCTCTCACACTCCTTCCTTCTTTCCTTTCAGATTCTCCAGACTCGGGGCCTTCATCCACAGAGACTGGAGGAACTACCTACTCGGCCCCTGTGGGGCTCTCAGGTAAGATGCAAGGCCATGGTTTTAATTTATCTCTCTCACTCTTTCTGTTGCTCTATCTTTCTGTCTCCCACCCGCCCTCTGTCATGATGCTCTGGCTAGCTGGAGGGGCCCCCACCCTCCCTTGGTCATGATGCTCTGGCTAGCTGGAGGGGCCACCACCCTCCCTCTGTCATGATGCTCTGGCTAGCTGGAGGGGCCCCCACCCTCCCTTGGTCATGATGCTCTGGCTAGCTGGAGGGGCCACCACCCTCCCTCTGTTATGATGCTCTGGCTAGCTGGAGGGGCCACCACCCTCCCTCTGTCATGATGCTCTGGCTAGCTGGAGGGGCCACCACCCTCCCTCTGTCATGATGCTCTGGCTAGCTGGAGGGGCCCCCACCCTCCCTTGGTCATGATGCTCTGGCTAGCTGGAGGGGCCCCCACCCTCCCTTGGTCATGATGCTCTGGCTAGCTGGAGGGGCCCCCACCCTCCCTTGGTCATGATGCTCTGGCTAGCTGGAGGGGCCCCCACCCTCCCTTGGTCATGGTCTCTGGCCTCTTCTTCCCCTCTTAGCTGTAAAAAGGAAGGAAGGCGTGTTCCTAGAGGTCCACATGAATTCCTCCTCTTCTCCTCTCCTTCTGTTTCCTATCTGTGTTGTTTGATGTAATCCAAAACAGAAAACGTTGTTTGCTTCAGGGAGCACCGGCTAGTTTGTGTGTGTGTGTGTGTGTTTGCGCTTTTCGTGGTTTTGCCTTGGATGAGGATCCGAGCTAAGACGTTTCCGCCTGTTTCTTGTGAGGCGGTAATCATGTCATCAGTGGATGACAATGGGCCAAGCCATCTAAAGCTGGATGAAGCTCTGTCATTACTATACCCTCCAAGGGAACATGAACACAAACATGCTGTAAAGGTTGTCTGTTAGATGGTTGGTAAAGGTTGTCTGTTAGATGGTTGGTAAAGGCTGTCTGTTAGATGGTTGGTAAAGGTTGTCTGTTAGATGGTTGGTAAAGGTTGTCTGTTAGATGGTTGGTAAAGGCTGTCTGTTAGATGGTTGGTAAAGGTTGTCTGTTAGATGGTTGGTAAAGGCTGTCTGTTAGATGGTTGGTAAAGGCTGTCTGTTAGATGGTTGGTAAAGGTTGTCTGTTAGATGGTTTGTAAAGGTTGTCTGTTAGATGGTTGGTAAAGGTTGTCTGTTAGATGGTTGGTAAAGGTTGTCTGTTAGATGGTTGGTAAAGGTTATCTGTTAGATGGTTGGTAAAGGTTGTCTGTTAGATGGTTGGTAAAGGCTGTCTGTTAGATGGTTGGTAAAGGTTGTCTGTTAGATGGTTGGTAAAGGTTGTCTGTTAGATGGTTGGTAAAGGCTGTCTGTTAGATGGTTGGTAAAGGTTGTCTGTTAGATGGTTGGTAAAGGTTGTCTGTTAGATGGTTGGTAAAGGTTGTCTGTTAGATGGTTGGTAAAGGTTGTCTTTTAGATGGTTGGTAAATGCTGTCTGTTAGATGGTTGGTAAAGGTTGTCTGTTAGATGGTTGGTAAAGGTTGTCTGTTAGATGGTTGGTAAAGGTTGTCTGTTAGATGGTTGGTAAAGGCTGTCTGTTAGATGGTTAGTAAAGGTTGTCTGTTAGATGGTTGGTAAAGGTTGTCTGTTAGATGGTTGGTAAAGGTTGTCTGTTAGATGGTTGGTAAAGGTTGTCTGTTAGATGGTTGGTAAAGGTTGTCTGTTAGATGGTTGGTAAAGGTTGTCTGTTAGATGGTTTGTAAAGGTTATATGTTAGATGGTTGGTAAAGGTTGTCTGTTAGATGGTTGGTAAAGGCTGTCTGTTAGATGGTTGGTAAAGGTTGTCTGTTAGATGGTTGGTAAAGGTTGTCTGTTAGATGGTTGGTAAAGGCTGTCTGTTAGATGGTTGGTAAAGGTTGTCTGTTAGATGGTTGTCTGTTAGATGGTTGGTAAAGGTTGTCTGTTAGATGGTTGGTAAAGGCTGTCTGTTAGATGGTTTGTAAAGGTTGTCTGTTAGATGGTTGGTAAAGGCTGTCTGTTAGATGGTTGGTAAAGGTTGTCTGTTAGATGGTTGGTAAAGGCTGTCTGTTTAGGGCCAAATAAAATTCTAGTTTGTTCAGTATTTATCTTTCCAATTATTATTATTATTTTTTGTTTTCTCATGATTCGGTTGGGTCTAATTGCGTTGCTGTTCTGGGGCACTGTGGGGTGTGTTTGTGAACAGAGCCCCAGGACCAGCTTGCTTAGGGGACTCTTCTCCAGGTTCATCTCTCTGTAGGTGATGGCTTTGTTATGGAAGGTTTGGGAATCGCTTCCTTCTAGGTGGTTGTAGAATTTAACGGCTCTTTTCTGGATTTTGATAATTAGTGGGTATCGGCCTAATTCTGCTCTGCATGCATTATTTGGTGTTCTACGTTGTACATGGAGGATATTTTTGCAGAATTCTGCATGCGGAGTCTCAATTTGGTGTTTGTCCCATTTTGTGAATTCTTTGTTGGTGAGCGGACCCCAGACCTCACAACCATAAAGGGCAATGGGCTCTATGACTGATTCAAGTATTTTTAGCCAAATCCTAATTGGTATGTTGAAATTCATGTTCCTTTTGATGGCGTAGAAGGCCCTTCTTGCCTTGTCTCTCAGATCGTTCACAGCTTTGTGGAAGTTACCTGTGGCGCTGATGTTTAGGCCAAGGTATGTATCGTTTTTTTGTGTGCTGTAGGGCAACAGTGTCTTACTGAGATTTACTGTCAGGGCCCAGGTCTGTCAGGGTGCAGGTCTGTCAGGGCCCAGGTCTGACCGAACCTGTGCATAAGATCTAGGTGCTGCTGTAGGCCCTCCTTGGTTGGTGACAGAAGCACCAGATCATCAGCAAACAGCAGACATTTGACTTCGGATTCTAGTAGGGTGAGGCCGGGTGCGCTCTCTCTCTCTCTCTCTCTCTCTCTCTCTCTCTCTCTCTCTCTCTCTCTCGCTCTCTCGCTCTCTCTCGCTCTCTCTCGCTCTCTCTCATTACAGAGACTTTAAAGGGTTTTTCATGTTGGGGTCCTGATGGGGGGGGGGGGGGGTGGTCTCCAGATAGAGTGTTTTTAGATTGGGGACTGAGATAGGCTTGCTTGGCTGGCTGGGTGTATAAACAGAGGGTTTTTCATTTAGGAGTGCATGGAGGTTTTAGCCTGTGGTCACAGTGTGTATCAGGCAGGATGGAGAGATCAGTTGTTTCTGAAATAGTGAAGTGGCTGGTGTCTTCCTCTCCTCTCATTCTGTTTGTTTCATGGTTCTTTTGTATGTGGAATGAAAATCCGCCATTCAGGAGCCAGCAGTGCTCAACCTAAAGACTGCAGGCATCAGGCATTAACCCAACGCAGCCTGTCTGCCTGACTCCATCCTCTGCCTCCTGCCTGACTCCATCCTCAGCCTCCTGCCTTACTCCAGCCTTCTTTCTCCCTCCCTCTTCTTCTCCTCCCTCTGGCATGGGAGGGAGGGAGGGAGGGGAGGGGAGGGAAGGGAAGGGAAGGAGGGAGGGAGGGAGGGAGGGAGGGAGGGAGGGAGGGAGGGAGGGAGGGAGGGAGGGAGGGAGGGAGGGAGGGAGGGAGGGAGGGAGGGAGGGGAAGGGAAGGGCCCGGGCGCCTGGAGCCAAGGACTTGATTTCTCTGGCATGGGAAGAAAACTGTACACCCTCCGGGGCTCTCACAAAAGAAACATGGCCTCCCCAGGAGGCTCCATGTTGACCTTTTAATTCACTCACTCTGCCCTTTTTATGTTGCTCCCCAGACATATTTACAGAAGATAGGGAGGAGGGTACAGCTGCTATATGCACTACATGAAATAATTGAAACAATCAATACAAGGAGGACTAGAGCAGAAAATAACATCCCCAAAACTCACTCTCTCTCTCTCTCTCTCTCTCTCTCTCTCTCTCTCTCTCTCTCTCTCTCTCTCTCTCTCTCTCTCTCTCTCTCTCTCTCTCTCTCTCTCTCTCTCTCTCTCTCTCTCTCTCTCTCTCTCTCTCTCTCTCTCTCTCTCTGTCTGTCTGTCTGTCTGTCTGTGTCTCTCTCTCTCTGTCTGTCTGTCTGTCTGTCTGTCTGTCTGTCTGTCTCTCTCTCTCTCTCTCTCTCTCTCTCTCTGTCTCTCTCTCTCTCTGTTTCTCTCTCTCTCTCTATGATCTGATCATGGTCTTTGGTCAAGACTATATGTTGAGACAGACTAGTGCTTTGGTCTGGATTATCTGGTGGGAGGAAGACACTCTAGTTACTGTAACTGTTCTTCTCTGGATAGGATTATAATCTGGTGAGAGGCTCGTCCTCGCCCCTGTCCCCGGCCCCATCCCTGGCCTTCTGTTGTCCTGGAAAGCAGGGTTGGTCACAAATGCAAACTAGGCTGCCTACACTAGCTGCATGTGTAGTGGAGCAGAGGGACGAGATGGCCTGAACGGCTTAGACTGTTGGCCAGGACTGGATCTAGAGCTAAAGACAATGGCTGGGGACGAGGTTTAGGCCTCAGAGTTTGAGCCAGTGCTGAAGCTGGGGTTTAGGCCTCAGGGTTTGAGCCAGGACTGGAGGCCTCAGGGTTTGAGCCAGTGCTGAAGCTGGGGTTTAGGCATCAGGGTTTGAGCCAGGACTGGAGGCCTCAGGGTTTGAGCCAGGACTGGAGGCCTCAGGGTTTGAGCCAGGGCTGGAGCTGGGGTTTAGGCATCAGGGTTTGAGCCAGGGCTGGAGCTGTGTGGCTGGGGTAGAGGCTGTGGGGCTGGGGTAGAGGTTGTGGGGCTGGGTTAGGGGCTGTGGGGCTGGGGTAGGAGCTGTGGGGCAGGGGTAGAGGCTGTGGGGCTGGGGTAGAGGCTGTGGGGCTGGGGTAGAGGTTGTGGGGCTGGGTTAGGGGCTCTGGGGCTTGGGTAGAGGCTGTGGGGCTGGGGTAGAGGCTGTGGGGCTGGGGTAGAGGCTGTGGAGTTGGTGGGGTGAAAAGGTATCTCTTGTGTCTCACGCTTGAGTCTGGGGTGGGGGCGCTAGGGTCAGAGCGGGATTAGGTGTTGTATCTGAGTCCCTGTGCGTGCGAGTAGTGGTGGGGGTTGGGTTCAAAGCTGGAGGTGGCATGCCTGGTTGGTTGGTGCCGGCTAGGAGTGAGTAACAGGATCCCTTTGGCTCACTGCTCTGCTGTGGTGGTGCCGAGCTGACAGGTACGCTGCGTGTGACAGGCCCTCAGACGATGGTATAGAATGACCCACACAGGGACTGGCTGGCTCCCTGACTCGCTGGCTGGCTGACTGGCTGGCTGGCTGACTCGCTGGCTGGCTCCCTGACTCGCTGGCTGACTGGCTGGCTCCCTGACTCGCTGGCTCCCTGACTCGCTGGCTGACTGGCTGGCTGACTGGCTCCCTGACTCGCTGGCTGACTGACTGGCTGGCTCCCTGACTCGCTGGCTCCCTGACTCGCTGGTTGGCTGACTGGCTGGCTGGCTCGCTGGCTGGCTCGCTGGCTGGCTCGCTCGCTTGCTGACTGACTGACTGGCTCGCTGGCTGGCTTGCTCACACACACAGACACTCACACGTACACACACACACACACACACACACACACACTGGCTGGCAGCCTACTGTCACACAGGCGCAAGCCTAACTTTCTCTCCTCAGCAGGTTAAATTTAAGTTGGAGTGTATTATTGAAATGTTAGCTAGCTGACCCAGCCACCCTGAACCTGCTCAGTACAGCTAGCCTAGCTCAGTTGCTGGCTACTTAACGTAAGGTGTAGACTAGGTGGTTCTCTGGTAACGTCTTCATGGTATGTCTTCTTCCTACTATCAAGTAGCCTGTAGTAGCCTCTTGGTACTATGTTAGTACTTTGTACTGTGGTACTACACTATTAAAAACACTACTCAGTCTGTACCTTTTCTCTTTCTGTCTTTACCTTCAATGTTTTAGTCTTACAGCGTACGCCTCTCCTCTTAGTTGAACACCCCATGCCACATTCTCAGTCTCTCTCTGGGTTGTGTCAGCTAGGTCATTATTGTCCCCTAATCCCAGTGCTCTGAGAGGAGAGGTGGTTGGACCCTCCAGAGAACCATACCACGCTGCATCCCACTGCTGGCTTGTCTCTGAAGATAAGCAGGGTCCATGTTGGTCCCTGGAGGCACCTTTTCCTCAGGTCTACAAAAATATATATCCCAATGCCCCAGGGCAGTGATTGGGGACATTGCCTTGTGTAGGGTGCTGTCTTTCAGATGGGATGTTAAATGGACCTGACTCTCTGTGGACACTAAAGATCCCATGGTACTTATCATAAGAGTAGGGTTGTTAACCCTGGTGTCCTGACTCTCTGTGGACACTACATATCCCATGCCACTTATCATAAGAGTAGGGTTGTTAACCCTGGTGTCCTGACTCTCCGTGGACACTACATATCCCATGGTACTTATCATAAGAGTAGGGGTGGTAACCCTGGTGTCCTGACTCTCTGTGGACACTAAATATTCCACTTATCATAAGAGTAGGGGTGGTAACCCTGGTGTCCTGACTCTCTGTGGACACTAAATATTCCACTTATCATAAGAGTAGGGTTGTTAACCCTGGTGTCCTGACTCTCTGTGGTCACTACATATCCCATGGTACTTATCATAAGAATAAGGGTGTTAACCCTGGTGTCCTGGATAAATTCCCAATCTGGCCCTC
>NC_048576.1:10568012-10598012 GCF_013265735.2 Oncorhynchus mykiss | reverse complement strand
TAAGATAAAGATAATACTATGTGATGTGATTTTAGTTTTCACAGCTTTGTTTTGGTTTCAACGTAGGTCTGTGAGCTTGTGAGTTAAACAACTCTGTGGCCTGGGTATATATTGTCCAGGGTCATCTACCTGAGGCTGTAAGAACACACACACAGGGGACAAGACAAGCCAAAGATTCTCGGAGCAGATGGCAGCAGCCAACAGAGCATATCTCCAGGTAGAAGAGGGGACATGAGACAAATCAACCTTCATTGGTCGTGTAAACAGATGTTTTATTTATTTAACTAGGCAAGTCAGTGTAGAACAAATTCTTATTTACAAATGACGGCCTACCCCGGCCAAACCCCGGCCAAACCCGGGCCAGTTGTGCACCACCGTATGAGACCCCCAATCACGGCTGGATGTGATGCAGCCTGGATTCAAACCAGGTACTGCAGTGATGCCTCTTGCACTGAGATGCAGTGTCTTAGACCACTGCGCCACTCAGGAAGCCCAAGATTTAAAGGTGTTATAACAGGTGCAGTGAAAATGCATATATTACTGCCCCAAACAGCAGAATGTCTAGAAAATACAATACCTACCTATACGCAAATAAAATGTAAAAAAGTAATCAAACAGACATTGTATTTTCCTGTGAGCATAGTGACGTTATTAATTACACTTTAGGTGGTGTATCAATACACCCAGTCACTACAAAAGATACAGACATCCTTCCTAACATTTGCTAGAGAGGAAGGAAACCGCTCAGGGATTTCACAATGAGTACAGAGTAGCTTAATGTCTGTGATGGGAGAAAACTGAGGATGGATCAACAACGGTGAAGTTAACTCCACAGTATTACCCTAATTGACAGAGTGAAAAGAAGGAAGTCTGTACACAATAAAAGTATTCCAAAACATGCGTCCTGTTTACAACAAGGCACTAAAGTAATACTGCAGAACATGTGGCAAAGAAATTCACTTTTTGTCCTGAATACAAAGTGTTATGTTTGGGGCAAATCCAATACGACACATTGCTGAGTACCACTCACATCTACAAAAATGTCTAAAAACATGTTTTCACTTTGTCATTGTGAGGTAGTGTGTGTAGATGGGTACGAAGAACAAATGTATTTAATCCAGTCAGGCTGTAACACAACAACATGTGGAATATGTCTAGGGGTGAATCCTTTCTGAAGGCCCTGTAAACATTATATGAAGTGACCAGTGTTCAATGTCTCTATATACATGGGGCATTAGTGTCAAGGTGCCGGGCAGTGTACTGGGCAGGTAGCTGGCTAGTGATGACTGTTCAACAGTCTGATGGCTTGGAGAAGCTGTTTAGAGTCTTTGATGCACCAGTACTGTCTCCTCCCTGATGGTAGCAGGGTGAACAGGCCGTGACCGAGGTCCGTAACGATCTTCTTGGCTTTCCTTTAACACCAGATGCTGTAAATTGGTTTTGTTAAGAGGCTGGTTGCTTTCCTGGCAACGCTCCGCCAGGGCTCTGACCTTCTCCCTCTCAGCCGTCTCGTCCTCGTTGGTAATCAGACGTACCACTGTCGTGTCGTCGGCAAACTCGATGATTCAGTTGAGGAGTCGTGAGAAGTCGCACAGCCGTGGGTGAACAGGGAGTGCAGGAAGTTAGTGAGCACGCACCCCTGGGGAGCCCCCCGTGTTGAGGAACAGTGTGGTGGAGGTCTTATTACCATAACACAGTATATGGCTATGCCCCAAATGGCATCCTATACCCTATATAGTGCACTACTTTTGGGCCAGGACCCATAGGGCACTATATAGGGAATAAGGTGCATTTGGGACTCTGGCTGTGTGTCTTTCAGAGGATAGAGTTTATTTTTGTTAGAAGGGAGTGGAGGAGTAGAGGAGGAGGGGGTAACGTGCTGTTCTCCCTCTCTGTTCCACTCCGTATCCCTCAGACCGGCCCTGTTTGAAATGACACCAGGCCACACAAACAACATGCACACAGACGGAGAGAGAGAGAAAACGAGGGAGGGAGGGAGAGTAAGTGGAAACAGTGCTCTGGTGTTGGCTGGGCTTGGAATGTCCCACCCAGGCCCAGAGCAGAGAGAGGCAGAGCAGAGAGAGGCAGAGCAGAGAGAGGCAGAGCAGAGTCTGCCCCAGGGGCTGGAAGGAGGATGGCTGCGGCGGCTGGGGTTCAGAGCTAAGGGCTGTAATTCATCTGCCTGTCTCTGGTCCAGTCACGCTGACGGCAGGCCCTGTCTGCCTCCCTCCCTGTGTGTGTGTGTGCGTGCGTGTGTGTGTGTGTGCGTGCGCGCGTGCCTCTGGCCCTGGCTGTGCAGACATATAGAAGACACTTCAGCCACCGTGTCACAACGTCTGACAGATATTAGAAATAGTCTACATATTGGAAACACTGGGATATAACCACAGTCCAGAGAGAGAGAGAGACAGCTGGGATATAACCACAGTCCAGAGAGAGAGACAGCTGGGATATAACCACAGTCCAGGGAGAGAGACAGCTGGGATATAACCACAGTCCAGAGAGAGAGACAGCTGGGATATAACCACAGTCCAGAGAGAGAGAGAGACAGCTGGGATATAACCACAGTCCAGAGAGAGAGACAGCTGGGATATAACCACAGTCCAGGGAGAGAGACAGCTGGGATATAACCACAGTCCAGAGAGAGAGACAGCTGGGATATAACCACAGTCCAGGGAGAGAGACAGCTGGAATATGACCACAGCCCAGGGAGAGAGAGAGACAGCTGGGATATAACCACTGTCCAGGGAGAGAGAGACAGCTGGGATATAACCACAGTCCAGAGAGAGAGAGAGACAGCTGGGATATAACCACAGTCCAGAGAGAGAGACAGCTGGGATATAACCACAGTCCAGAGAGAGAGAGAGACATCTGGGATATAACCACAGTCCAGAGAGAGAGAGAGACAGCTGGGATATAACCACAGTCCAGAGAGAGAGACAGCTGGGATATAACCACAGTCCAGGGAGAGAGAGAGACAGCTGGGATATAACCACAGTCCAGAGAGAGAGAGAGACAGCTGGGATATAACCACAGTCCAGGGAGAGAGAGAGACAGCTGGGATATAACCACAGTCCAGAGAGAGAGAGACAGCTGGGATATAACCACAGTCCAGGGAGAGAGACAGCTGGAATATAACCACAGTCCAGAGAGAGAGAGAGACAGCTGGGATATAACCACAGTCCAGGGAGAGAGACAGCTGGAATATAACCACAGCCCAGGGAGAGAGAGAGACAGCTGGGATATAACCACAGTCCAGAGAGAGAGACAGCTGGAATATAACCACAGTCCAGAGAGAGAGAGAGACAGCTGGGATATAACCACAGTCCAGGGAGAGAGAGAGACAGCTGGGATATAACGACAGTCAAGGGAGAGAGAGACAGCTGGGATATAACCACAGTCCAGGGAGAGAGAGAGACAGCTGGGATATAACCACAGTCCAGGGAGAGACAGCTGGGATATAACCACAGTCCAGGGAGAGAGACAGCTGGAATATAACCACAGTCCAGAGAGAGAGAGAGACAGCTGGGATATAACCACAGTCCAGAGAGAGAGAGACAGCTGGGATATAACCACAGTCCAGAGAGAGAGAGAGACAGCTGGGATATAACCACAGTCCAGAGAGAGAGACAGCTGGGATATAACCACAGTCCAGGGAGAGAGAGAGACAGCTGGGATATAACCACAGTCCAGGGAGAGAGACAGCTGGAATATAACCACAGTCCAGAGAGAGAGAGAGACAGCTGGGATATAACCACAGTCCAGAGAGAGAGAGACAGCTGGGATATAACCACAGTCCAGGGAGAGAGACAGCTGGAATATAACCACAGTCCAGAGAGAGAGAGAGACAGCTGGGATATAACCACAGTCCAGAGAGAGAGAGACAGCTGGGATATAACCACAGTCCAGAGAGAGAGAGACAGCTGGGATATAACCACAGTCCAGAGAGAGAGACAGCTGGGATATAACCACAGTCCAGAGAGAGAGAGAGACAGCTGGGATATAACCACAGTCCAGAGAGAGAGACAGCTGGAATATAACCACAGTCCAGGGAGAGAGAGAGACAGCTGGGATATAACCACAGTCCAGAGAGAGAGAGACAGCTGGGATATAACCACAGTCCAGAGAGAGAGAGACAGCTGGGATATAACCACAGTCCAGGGAGAGAGACAGCTGGAATATAACCACAGTCCAGAGAGAGAGAGAGACAGCTGGGATATAACCACAGTCCAGAGAGAGAGAGACAGCTGGGATATAACCACAGTCCAGAGAGAGAGAGAGACAGCTGGGATATAACCACAGTCCAGAGAGAGAGAGACAGCTGGAATATAACCACAGTCCAGGGAGAGACAGCTGGGATATAACCACAGTCCAGGGAGAGAGACAGCTGGAATATAACCACAGTCCAGGGAGAGAGACAGCTGGAATATGACCACAGCCCAGGGAGAGAGAGAGACAGCTGGGATATAACCACAGTCCAGGGAGAGAGAGAGACAGCTGGGATATAACCACAGTCCAGGGAGAGAGACAGCTGGAATATAACCACAGTCCAGAGAGAGAGAGAGACAGCTGGGATATAACCACAGTCCAGGGAGAGAGACAGCTGGAATATAACCACAGTCCAGGGAGAGAGACAGCTGGAATATGACCACAGCCCAGGGAGAGAGAGAGACAGCTGGGATATAACCACAGTCCAGGGAGAGAGACAGCTGGAATATAACCACAGTCCAGGGAGAGAGACAGCTGGGATATAACCCCAGTCCAGAGAGAGAGACAGCTGGGATATAACCACAGTCCAGGGAGAGAGAGAGACAGCTGGGATATAACCACAGTCCAGGGAGAGAGACAGCTGGGATATAACCACAGTCCAGGGAGAGAGAGAGACAGCTGGGATATAACCACAGTCCAGGGAGAGAGAGAGACAGCTGGGATATAACCACAGTCCAGGGAGAGAGAGAGACAGCTGGGATATAACCACAGTCCAGGGAGAGAGACAGCTGGAATATAACCACAGTCCAGGGAGAGAGAGAGACAGCTGGGATATAACCACAGTCCAGGGAGAGAGAGAGACAGCTGGGATGTAACCACAGTCCAGGGAGAGAGAGAGACAGCTGGGATATAACCACAGTCCAGGGAGAGAGACAGCTGGGATATAACCACAGTCCAGGGAGAGAGACAGCTGGGATATAACCACAGTCCAGGGAGAGAGACAGCTGGAATATAACCACAGTCCAGGGAGAGAGAGAGACAGCTGGGATATAACCACAGTCCAGGGAGAGACAGCTGGGATATAACCACAGTCCAGGGAGAGAGAGAGACAGCTGGGATATAACCACAGTCCAGGGAGAGAGACAGCTGGAATATAACCACAGTCCAGGGAGAGAGACAGCTGGGATATAACCACAGTCCAGAGAGAGACAGCTGGGATATAACCACAGCCCAGGGAGAGAGAGAGACAGCTGGGATATAACCACAGCCCAGGGAGAGAGAGAGACAGCTGGGATATAACCACAGTCCAGGGAGAGAGACAGCTGGAATATAACCACAGTCCAGGGAGAGAGACAGCTGGGATATAACCACAGTCCAGAGAGAGATACAGCTGGGATATAACCACAGCCCAGGGAGAGAGAGAGACAGCTGGGATATAACCACAGTCCAGGGAGAGAGAGAGACAGCTGGGATATAACCACAGTCCAGGGAGAGAGAGAGACAGCTGGGATATAACCACAGCCCAGGGAGAGAGAGAGACAGCTGGGATATAACCACAGTCCAGGGAGAGAGAGAGACAGCTGGGATATAACCAGAGTCCAGGGAGAGAGACAGCTGGAATATAACCACAGTCCAGGTAGAGAGACAGCTGGAATATAACCACAGCCCAGGGAGAGAGAGAGACAGCTGGGATATAACCACAGTCCAGGTAGAGAGACAGCTGGAATATAACCACAGCCCAGGGAGAGAGAGAGACAGCTGGGATATAACCACAGTCCAGGGAGAGAGAGAGACAGCTGGGATATAACCACAGTCCAGGGAGAGAGAGAGACAGCTGGGATATAACCACAGTCCAGGGAGAGAGAGAGACAGCTGGGATATAACCACAGTCCAGGGAGAGAGAGAGACAGCTGGAGGTCCCTTGCTAGTGGTTGTGTTCAGAGCTTGCCATGTAAACGGTCTGTGTGTTAGGATTTATTAATTTTTTATTTAACTAGGCAAGTCAGTTAAGAACAAATTCTTATTTACAATGATGGCCTACACCGGCCAAGCCTGAGCCAATTGTGCGCTGCCCTATGGACTCCCAATCACGGCCGGATGTGATACAGCCTGGATTCGAACCAGGGACTGTAGTGACATCTCTTGCACTGAGATGCAATGCCTTAGACCACTGTGCCACTCGGGAGGATGTTTGTGTGTGTGTGTGTGTGTGTGTGCCTGCCTGCGTGTGTGCGTGCTGCGAGGCTCTTGTCACCCAAGTCTGTGTTTGTGGTCTGCAGATGGAGGCAGGCTTCCAGACTGCTGTGTCTCCTCCCTGTTAGTCTTCGTGTCACTGCACTGCCTTAGTGATGTGTTTCTGCTTGTGGTAGCAGCAGTCCGTTAGAGGTGTTAGCTAACACAGTGTTTAACAGTCTGTTCTGGTTAACTGTAACTTAGTTGTGTTGTATCCATATCTTTGGAGGCTTGACTAGAGGCTTGACTCCTCTCTCTCTCTCTCTCTCTCTCTCTCTCTCTCTCTCTCTCTCTCTCTGTCTTTCTCTCTCTCTCTCTCTCTCTGTCTCTCTCTCTCTCTCTCTCTCTCAATTCAATTCAATTCAAGGGCTTTATTGGCATGGGAAACATGTGTTAACATTGCCAAAGCAAGTGAGGTAGACAACATACAAAGTGAATATATAAAGTGAAAAACAACAACAATTAACAGTAAACATTACACATACAGAGGTTTCAAAACAGTAAAGCCATTACAAATGTCATATTATATATATATATACAGTGTTTTAACAATGTACAAATGGTTAAAGGACACAAGATAAAATAAATAAGCATAAATATGGGTTGTATTTACAATGGTGTGTGTTCTTCACTGGTTGCCCTTTTCTCGTGGCAACAGGTCACAAATCTTGCTGCTGTGATGGCACACTGTGGAATTTCACCCAGTAGATATGGGAGTTTTTCAAAATTGGATTTGTTTTCGAATTCTTTGTGGATCTGTGTAATCTGGGGGAAATATGTCTCTCTAATATGGTACATTGGGCAGGAGGTTAGGAAGTGCAGCTCAGTTTCCACCTCATTTTGTGGGCAGTGAGCACATAGCCTGTCTTCTCTTGAGAGCCATGTCTGCCTACGGCGGCCTTTCTCAATAGCAAGGCTATGCTCACGGAGTCTGTACATAGTCAAAGCTTTCCTTAATTTTGGGTCAGTCACAGTGGTCAGGTATTCTGCCGTGGTGTACTCTCTGTTTAGGGCCAAATAGCATTCTAGTTTGCTCTGTTTTTTTGTTAATTCTTTCCAATGTGTCAAGTAATTATCTTTTTGTTTTCTCATGATTTGGTTGGGTCTAATTGTGCTGCTGTCCTGGGGCTCTGTAGGGTGTGTTTGTGTTTGTGAACAGAGCCCCAGGACCAGCTTGCTTAGGGGACTCTTCTCCAGGTTCATCTCTCTGTAGGTGATGGCTTTGTTATGGAAGGTTTGGGAATCGCTTCCTTTTAGGTGGTTGTAGAATTTAACGGCTCTTTTCTGGATTTTGATAATTAGTGGGTATCGGCCTAATTCTGCTCTGCATGCATTATTTGGTGTTCTACGTTGTACATGGAGGATATTTTTGCAGAATTCTGCGTGCAGAGTCTGAATTGGGTGTTTGTCCCATTTTGTGAAGTCTTGGTTGGTGAGCGGACCCCAGACCTCACAACCATAAAGGGCAATGGGCTCTATGACTGATTCAAGTATTTTTAGCCAAATCCTAATTGGTATGTTGAAATTTATGTTTCTTTTGATGGCATAGAATGCCCTTCTTGCCTTGTCTCTCAGATCGTTCACAGCTTTGTGGAAGTTACCTGTGGCGCTGATGTTTAGGCCAAGGTATTGTGTGCTCTAGGGCAACGGTGTCTAGATGGAATTTGTATTTGTGGTCCTGGTGACTGGACCTTTTTTGGAACACCATTATTTTGGTCTTACTAAGATTTACTGTCAGGGCCCAGGTCTGTCAGGGTGCAGGTCTGTCAGGGCCCAGGTCTGACAGAATCTGTGCATAAGATCTAGGTGCTGCTGTAGGCCCTCCTTGGTTGGTGACAGAAGCACCAGATCATCAGCAAACAGCAGACATTTGACTTCGGATTCTAGCAGGGGGAGGCCGGGTGCTGCAGACTTTTCTAGTGCCCGCGCCAATTCGTTGATATATATGTTGAAGAGGGTGGGGCTTAAGCTGCATCCCTGTCTAACCCCACGACCCTATGTGAAGAAATGTGTGTTTTTTGCCAATTTCTCTCTGTCTTTCTCTCTCTCTCTCTCTCTCTGTCTCTCTCTCTCTCTCTCTCTCTCTCTCTCTCTCTCTCTCTCTCTCTGTCTCTCTCTCTCTCTCTCTCTCTCTCTCTCTCTCTCTCTCTCTCTCTCTTTCTCTCTCTCAATTCAATTCAATTCAAGGGCTTTATTGGCATGGGAAACATGTGTTCGTTAGCATTGCCAAAGCAAGTGAGGTAGACAACATACAAAGTGAATATATAAAGTGAAAAACAACCAAAATTAACAGTAAACATTACACATACAGAGGTTTCAAAACAGTAAAGACATTACAAATGTCATATTATATATATATATACAGTGTTTTAACAATGTACAAATGGTTAAAGGACACAAGATAAAATAAATAAGCATAAATATGGGTTGTATTTACAATGGTGTTTGTTCTTCACTGGTTGCCCTTTTCTCGTGGCAACAGGTCACAAATCTTGCAGCTGTGATGGCACACTGTGGAATTTCACCCAGTAGATATGGGAGTTTATCAAAATTGGATTTGTTTTCGAATTCTGTCTTTGTCTCTCTGTCTCTCTCCCTGTCTCTGTCTCTCTCCCTGTCTCTGTCACTCTGTCTCTGTCACTCTGTCTCTGTCTCTCTCTCCCTGTCTCTGTCTCTCTGTCTCTCTCTGTCACTCTGTCTCTCTCTGTCTCTCTCTCTGCAACTCTCTGTCTCTGTCTCTGTCACTCTGTCTCTGTCACTCTGTCTCTGTCTCTCTCTCCCTGTCTCTGTCTCTCTGTCTCTCTCTCTGCAACTCTCTGTCTCTCTCTCCCTGTCTCTGTCACTCTGTCTCTCTCTGTCTGTGTCTCTCTCCCTGTCTCTGTCACTCTGTCTCTCTCCGTCTGTGTCTCTCTCCCTGTCTCCGTCTCTCTGTCTGTGTCTCTCTCCCTGTCTCCGTCTCTCTGTCTGTGTCTCTCTCTCTGTCTCTGTCACTCTGTCTCTCTCTGTCTGTGTCTCTCTCCCTGTCTCCGTGTCTCTGTCTGTGTGTTCCTGCTCTCAGCTCAGTAATGCTCTTATCTAACACTGTTACTGTGGAATGGAATGCTTTCTACCGCTGTCGTCAGAGTGGCCGCCCGGCAGTCAGCAAGCCACGTTAAAATAGACCCTCAGCTGCCATCTTCACCGTCACAGAAACGCAACGGAAGACAGCCAGACAGCGGGAGGGAAGGGAAGGACGGAGGAAAGGCCCCTGCAGGGTGACATGGTTTTGACCAGGGGAACACATTGGTTCTTCAACAAGGTCTAGAGTGTCACACTAAAAATTGTTTTTATATTTCCTTGCTGACAAAACGTTATTGAATCTTTTATCAATATAGATGTTTTTAATTTGATGGTCCCTGAGTGTCTAGCTTTCATTTGGGTGATTATCAGTGATCTGGACACAGTCAAGATACTGTATGAATGTAGTGATTATCAGTGAGCTGGACACAGTCAAGATGCTGTATGAATGTAGTGATTATCAGTGATCTGGACACAGTCAAGATACTGTATGAATGTAGTGATTATCAGTGATCTGGACACAGTCAAGATACTGTATGAATGTAGTGATTATCAGTGATCTGGACACAGTCAAGATACTGTATGAATGTAGTGATTATCAGTGATCTGGACACAGTCAAGATACTGTATGAATGTAGTGATTATCAGTGATCTGGACACAGTCAAGATACTGTATGAATGTAGTGATTATCAGTGAGCTGGACACAGTCAAGATGCTGTATGAATGTAGTGATTATCAGTGATCTGGACACAGTCAAGATACTGTATGAATGTAGTGATTATCAGTGAGCTGGACACAGTCAAGATACTGTATGAATGTAGTGATTATCAGTGATCTGGACACAGTCAAGATACTGTATGAATGTAGTGATTATCAGTGATCTGGACACAGTCAAGATACTGTATGAATGTAGTGATTATCAGTGAGCTGGACACAGTCAAGATACTGTATGAATGTAGTGATTATCAGTGAGCTGGACACAGTCAAGATACTGTATGAATGTAGTGATTATCAGTGATCTGGACACAGTCAAGATACTGTATGAATGTAGTGATTATCAGTGAGCTGGACACAGTCAAGATACTGTATGAATGTAGTGATTATCAGTGATCTGGACACAGTCAAGATACTGTATGAATGTAGTGATTATCAGTGAGCTGGACACAGTCAAGATACTGTATGAATGTAGTGATTATCAGTGATCTGGACACAGTCAAGATACTGTATGTATGTAGTGATTATCAGTGAGCTGGACACAGTCAAGATACTGTATGAATGTAGTGATTATCAGTGAGCTGGACACAGTCAAGATACTGTATGTATGTAGTGATTATCAGTGAGCTGGACACAGTCAAGATACTGTATGAATGTAGTGATTATCAGTGAGCTGGACACAGTCAAGATACTGTATGAATGTAGGTCCATTATTATTTCTACACAGGTTTTAGTCACTTGAAAGTATATTGCTATATATACAGTATATATATTAAATAGGTTGTACTCAAACCACCCACGGGCCGGATGTTTCCCTGGTTCAGGTTGATAGATAGAGAGCCCTGGACATCCACATACTTTCCCTGGGTTGTACTGTCAGTGACAGCCAGCACAGAGCCAGATACATCCACATACTTTCCCCGGGTTGTACTGTCAGTGACAGCCAGCACAGAGCCAGATACATCCACATACTTTCCCTGGGTTGTACTGTCAGTGACAGCCAGCACAGAGCCAGATACATCCACATACAGTACTTTCCCTGGGTTGTACTGTCAGTGACAGCCAGCACAGAGCCAGATACATCCACATACTTTCCCTGGGTTGTACTGTCAGTGACAGCCAGCACAGAGCCAGATACATCCACATACTTTCCCTGGGTTGTACTGTCAGTGACAGCCAGCACAGAGCCAGATACATCCACATACAGTACTTTCCCTGGGTTGTACTGTCAGTGACAGCCAGCACAGAGCCAGATACATCCACATACTTTCCCTGGGTTGTACTGTCAGTGACAGCCAGCACAGAGCCAGATACATCCACATACAGTACTTTCCCTGGGTTGTACTGTCAGTGACAGCCAGCACAGAGCCAGATACATCCACATACAGTACTTTCCCTGGGTTGTACTGTCAGTGACAGCCAGCACAGAGCCAGATACATCCACATACTTTCCCCGGGTTGTACTGTCAGTGACAGCCAGCACAGAGCCAGATACATCCACATACAGTACTTTCCCTGGGTTGTACTGTCAGTGACAGCCAGCACAGAGCCAGATACATCCACATACTTTCCCTGGGTTGTACTGTCAGTGACAGCCAGCACAGAGCCAGATACATCCACATACAGTACTTTCCCTGGGTTGTACTGTCAGTGACAGCCAGCACAGAGCCAGATACATCCACATACTTTCCCCGGGTTGTACTGTCAGTGACAGCCAGCACAGAGCCAGATACATCCACATACAGTACTTTCCCTGGGTTGTACTGTCAGTGACAGCCAGCACAGAGCCAGATACATCCACATACTTTCCCTGGGTTGTACTGTCAGTGACAGCCAGCACAGAGCCAGATACATCCACATACAGTACTTTCCCTGGGTTGTACTGTCAGTGACAGCCAGCACAGAGCCAGATACATCCACATACTTTCCCTGGGTTGTACTGTCAGTGACAGCCAGCACAGAGCCAGATACATCCACATACAGTACTTTCCCTGGGTTGTACTGTCAGTGACAGCCAGCACAGAGCCAGATACATCCACATACTTTCCCTGGGTTGTACTGTCAGTGACAGCCAGCACAGAGCCAGATACATCCACATACAGTACTTTCCCTGGGTTGTACTGTCAGTGACAGCCAGCACAGAGCCAGATACATCCACATACAGTACTTTCCCTGGGTTGTACTGTCAGTGACAGCCAGCACAGAGCCAGATACATCCACATACTTTCCCCGGGTTGTACTGTCAGTGACAGCCAGCACAGAGCCAGATACATCCACATACAGTACTTTCCCTGGGTTGTACTGTCAGTGACAGCCAGCACAGAGCCAGATACATCCACATACTTTCCCTGGGTTGTACTGTCAGTGACAGCCAGCACAGAGCCAGATACATCCACATACAGTACTTTCCCTGGGTTGTACTGTCAGTGACAGCCAGCACAGAGCCAGATACATCCACATACTTTCCCCGGGTTGTACTGTCAGTGACAGCCAGCACAGAGCCAGATACATCCACATACAGTACTTTCCCTGGGTTGTACTGTCAGTGACAGCCAGCACAGAGCCAGATACATCCACATACTTTCCCTGGGTTGTACTGTCAGTGACAGCCAGCACAGAGCCAGATACATCCACATACAGTACTTTCCCTGGGTTGTACTGTCAGTGACAGCCAGCACAGAGCCAGATACATCCACATACTTTCCCTGGGTTGTACTGTCAGTGACAGCCAGCACAGAGCCAGATACATCCACATACAGTACTTTCCCTGGGTTGTACTGTCAGTGACAGCCAGCACAGAGCCAGATACATCCACATACAGTACTTTCCCTGGGTTGTACTGTCAGTGACAGCCAGCACAGAGCCAGATACATCCACATACAGTACTTTCCCTGGGTTGTACTGTCAGTGACAGCCAGCACAGAGCCAGATACATCCACATACAGTACTTTCCCTGGGTTGTACTGTCAGTGACAGCCAGCACAGAGCCAGATACATCCACATACTTTCCCCGGGTTGTACTGTCAGTGACAGCCAGCACAGAGCCAGATACATCCACATACAGTACTTTCCCTGGGTTGTACTGTCAGTGACAGCCAGCACAGAGCCAGATACATCCACATACTTTCCCTGGGTTGTACTGTCAGTGACAGCCAGCACAGAGCCAGATACATCCACATACAGTACTTTCCCTGGGTTGTACTGTCAGTGACAGCCAGCACAGAGCCAGATACATCCACATACTTTCCCCGGGTTGTACTGTCAGTGACAGCCAGCACAGAGCCAGATACATCCACATACAGTACTTTCCCTGGGTTGTACTGTCAGTGACAGCCAGCACAGAGCCAGATACATCCACATACTTTCCCTGGGTTGTACTGTCAGTGACAGCCAGCACAGAGCCAGATACATCCACATACAGTACTTTCCCTGGGTTGTACTGTCAGTGACAGCCAGCACAGAGCCAGATACATCCACATACTTTCCCTGGGTTGTACTGTCAGTGACAGCCAGCACAGAGCCAGATACATCCACATACAGTACTTTCCCTGGGTTGTACTGTCAGTGACAGCCAGCACAGAGCCAGATACATCCACATACAGTACTTTCCCTGGGTTGTACTGTCAGTGACAGCCAGCACAGAGCCAGATACATCCACATACAGTACTTTCCCTGGGTTGTACTGTCAGTGACAGCCAGCACAGAGCCAGATACAATACTTATATGTCTAGGACGGCAGGACTGTTCGCCGTGGCATCCACTTAACGAGTCCTGTAACAATAATATATTCCGGTCATTTAGCAGACACCATTATCCACAGTAATTTAGTTATGTGTGCACATGTTTTACATATTGGTGGCCCTGGGAATTGAACCCACAACCCTGATGGTGCAAGCTTCATCCTCTACCGACTGATCCAAACAGGACCACTGAAGTGTGTGTGTGTGCGCGTGTGTGTGTCTGCGTGTGTGTGTGTGTGTGTGTGCGCGCGCGTGTGTGTGTGTGTGTGTATAAAGGCATCAGCATTCTTCGGCTGGATGAGTGTGCTTGCGTAACTGTAGTACTATTTGTCATTTGAATACACTTCCTTAAAATAGTCTGAATTCATCTCAAGAAATGTGTCATTCATTTTTGACGTTTTTCACGAGATCTAAAAATGTGCAGGAAAACAAGTTGTCTCTCGTTGAATGACAACAAAGACTTTCTGTAAGAATCCCCACTGTTGACCAATCACCCACGAGGGTCGTAGACTTCGTCTTGCCTCCAGAAAAAAATGAAAATGTCTTCATAATATATGCACAAACTTTTCCGAAATGTTTTGGCTGGGAAGCTCTCTCTCTCTCTCTCGCTCTCTCTCTCTCTCTCTCTCTCTCTCTCTCTCTCTCTCTCTCTCTCTCTCTCTCTCTATCTCTGTCTCTCTCTCTCTTTTCTCTCTCTCGCTCTCTCTCTCTGTCTCTCTCTCTCTCGCTCTCTCTCTCTCTCTCTCTCTCTCTCTCTCTCTCTCTCTCTCTCTCTCTCTGTCTCTCTCTCTCTCTTTTCTCTCTCTCGCTCTCTCTCTCTGTCTCTCTCTCTCTGTCTCTGTCTCTCTGTCTCTGTCTCTCTGTGTCTCTGTCTCTCTCTCTCTGTCTCTCTCTCTCTGTCTCTGTCTCTCTGTCTCTGTCTCTCTGTGTCTCTGTCTCTCTCTGTCTCTCTCTGTCTCTGTCTCTCTCTCTCTCTCTCCCTCCCTCGATGTAGTGTGTGTAGTTGGGCACTAAGCCGTGTGATGAATACCTCTGTGGTTTCAGGCTGTGATGAATACCTCTCTGGTTTCAGGCTGTGATGAATACCTCTGTGGTTTCAGGCTGTGATGAATACCTCTGTGGTTTTAGGCTGTGATGAATACCTCTGTGGTTTCAGGCTGTGATGAATACCTCTGTGGTTTCAGGCTGTGATGAATACCTCTGTGGTTTCAGGCTGTGATGAATACCTCTGTGGTTTCAGGCTGTGATGAATACCTCTGTGGTTTCAGGCTGTGATGAATACCTCTGTGGTTTCAGGCTGTGATGAATACCTCTGTGGTTTCAGGCTGTGATGAATACCTCTGTGGTTTCAGGCTGTGATGAATACCTCTGTGGTTTCAGGCTGTGATGAATACCTCTGTGGTTTCAGGCTGTGATGAATACCTCTGTGGTTTCAGGCTGTGATGAATACCTCTGTGGTTTCAGGCTGTGATGAATACCTCTGTGGTTTTAGGCTGTGATGAATACCTCTGTGGTTTCAGGCTGTGATGAATACCTCTGTGGTTTCAGGCTGTGATGAATACCTCTGTGGTTTCAGGCTGTGATGAATACCTCTGTGGTTTCAGGCTGTGATGACAGGCTCAGACAAGCAGCCGTGTAATGACCTCCGACGCCAGCCTGCCAGGCCCCTCGCTTTCTTTCTCTCTCTCTGTGTGAATCTCTCCTCTCTACCTTTATTCTCAAGAATAACAAACATACAGAGGAGAGAAAGGGAGTGAGAGAGAGAGAGAGAGAGTCTGCAGCACCCGGCCTCACCCTACTAGAATCTGAAGTCAAATGTCTGCTGTTTGCTGATGATCTGGTGCTTCTGTCACCAACCCAGGAGGGCCTACAGCAGCACCTAGATCATCTGCACAGGTTCGGTCAGACCTGGGCCCTGACAGTAAATCTCAGTAAGATAGGTCCAGTTGCCAGGACAACAAATACAAATTGTATCTAGACACTGTTGCCCTAGAACACACAAAGAGTTATACCTACCTCAGCCTTAACATCAGCACCACAGATAACTTCCACAAAGCTGTGAACTATCTAAGAGACAAGGCAAGAAGGGTCTTCTATGCCATCAAAAGGAACATAAATCTTGACATCCCAATTAGGATCAGTTATAGAACGCATGTCCCTCTACGGTTGTGAGGTTTGACGTCACAAAATGGGACAAACACCCAATTCAGACTCTGCATGCAGAATTCTGCTCAATTATACTTTGTCGTCAATGCAAAACCCCTAACAAAACATGCAGAGCAGAATAAGGACTATACCCACTAGTTATCAACATACAGAAAAGACATGTTAAATTCTACAACCACCTAAAAGGAAGCAATGCCCACATATTCCACCACAAAGTCCCCACCTACAGAGAGATGAACCTAGAGAAGATTCCCCTCAGCAAACTGGTTCTGAGGCTCTGTTCACAAACACAAACAGACCTCACAGAGCCCCAGGACAGCAACATTATAGACCCAACAAATCATGAGAGAAAAAAAGATAACCATTTGACATACTGGAAAGAATCAACCAAAAACAGCCAATTGGAATGCTGTCTGGCCCTAAACAGTGAGTGGTAGAATTACCAAAATCACCCAAAATGAAGAAAATCCTCGACTTTGATACAACATTGATAAAGTCCGATATCTGTTCGGTAAAATACCACAATGTGCAATCACAGCAGCAAGATGTGTGGGCCGTTGCCATGAGGAAATGGAAACCAGTGGAGAACCAACAACGTTGTAAAAACCACCAATACTTATCTGTTTATTTATCTTCCCCCACTATTCATACTACAAGTATTTACACATCGCTAAAACACTCCTAGATGATAATATAACACTCGAAAATGACTGTTCATTTCTAATCGTTTTTTGTTGATGTTGTTAGATTTTCTTCTTAGTTTTGTTTGTTTATTTCACTTGCTTTAGCAATGTAAACATGTTTCCCATGTCAATAAATCCCCTTTGAATTGAACTGAGGGGGAGGGGAGAGAGAGAGGGGGGGAGGGAGAGAGAGAGGGGGGAGGGAGGGAGAGAGAGACAGAGAGAGAGAGAGAGAGAGGGGGGGGGGGGAGGGAGAGAGAGAGGGGGAGGGGGGAGGGAGGGAGAGAGAGAGGGAGAGAGAGAGAGAGGGGGGGGGAGGGAAGGAAGGGAGGGAGGGAGGGGGGGAGGGAGGGAGGGAGGTAGGGGGGGAGAGACAGAGAGAGACGAGAGCAGGGTAGAGTAGAGAGCACAGCCCACAGGTGAGAGCTTTGCCTTGATCGCTCACATCCAAGAACAATGAGAATATTAACTTTGAGACCTTTGAAATGACACACACACACACACACACGTAGAGAGGGAGGAGCGACCTGCTCTCCCTTTGTGCCTCTTTCCTCAATCTTTTATCCTCAGTCAGTTTGAGGAATGTTTTTTTTCTTTCTCAAACGTAAATACTATGTCCTCAATAGCCAGGGAGCTAGCTGGTTGGATTTACGATAATTCCCCTTGGCCTTACATCGGCCGACTTCAAAGAGAACGGCCCACGAACAGCCTGTCATTTTGTGGAAGAAATGTTTTCCCTCCCTAGTGTTGTCATGTTCCTTTTATCACCAGTTCCTAATGAACTCTGGAGGTGCGTCCAAAACAGCACCCTATTCCCTATATAGTGCACTACTTTAGACCAGGCCTGGCACCCTAATCCCTATATTGTGCACTACTTTAGACCAGGCCTGGCACCCTAATCCCTATATTGTGCACTACTTTAGACCAGGCCTGGCACCCTAATCCCTATATTGTGCACTACTTTAGACCAGGCCTGGCACCCTAATCCCTATATTGTGCACTACTTTAGACCAGGCCTGGCACCCTAATCCCTATATTGTGCACTACTTTAGAACAGAGCTGGCACCCTAATCCCTATATTGTGCACTACTTTAGACCAGGGCTGGCACCCTAATCCCTATATAGTGCACTACTTTAGACCAGGCCTGGCACCCTAATCCCTATATTGTGCACTACTTTAGACCAGGCCTGGCACCCTAATCCCTATATTGTGCACTACTTTAGACCAGGGCTGGCACCCTAATCCCTATATAGTGCACTACTTTAGACCAGAGCTGGCACCCTAATCCCTATATAGTGCACTACTTTAGAACAGAGCTGGCACCCTAATCCCTATATTGTGCACTACTTTAGACCAGGGCTGGCACCCTAATCCCTATATAGTGCACTACTTTAGACCAGAGCACTATGGGCTACATTGTATGGTGAATAGGAAGCCATTTGAGATGAAGACTGGATCCTGAGCTCATAACAGGCTGTAGAGCAGCCTGACGAGAACAGCCTGAGATACTGCTCTATTGGCAGAACCGGATAGTTCCCTCTGCTCTGTCTCAGCTCTGGTTCTTCTGCTACACAAATTACTGACTACATTCTGCCGGCCCAGAAAGATGAAAGGACTGGAGAGAGTGGGGGGGGGGTGGAGATGGTGGACCAAACTGACTGTAAGGGGGCTCTGTGCAAGAGAACGCCTTTTTTTGTCTTGTGAACTTTTAACCATTGAATGTCTAACCCTCTCAGAGAAGATACAAAAATCCCAGGTTTTCCAGAAATCCTGATTCTGGATTCCCTTGCTTATTCCTTCGTGATCCAGGAATCTTCCAAATTGTATTTCTGGAAAACCTGGTCATTAGGGAAAGTTACCTGGAATTTTTCAACACTACAGCAGGCGTAGATTTAACGAATCACATAGGTGCCGTTGTCTTATTTTACAGCTCTCTCTCTGAATACCGAGGCGTTTACTCATAAAGGAACTTGTTTACCTCGTGTAATGTGCTCCTGTATCTTGACTTGGTGATGATGACTTTTCGGTCCTAGTTGTTTGTAGCTGTAGTATAACTGCTGTGTCTCCTTCCTGGGGTTTTATTGGGCCCTTGGTTTCCTCTCCTTTAATCAAACCCTTTCCTGTGTGCAGAGTGGAGAGCAGCTCTTATAACAGGCCTCCCAAAAGGACACTCTACTAGTACTGCACTGTGAAGGGAATCGGGTGTCATTTAAGAGGCTTTTACACTGTCTTTCAAAGAGAAGCTACATTTCCTTCTGGTTGCCCTCTCTTGAATATTAAACCTATTACTTGTAATTTCCCGTGGTAGAATGAGTTGAACGGCTATAAAACAGTGATTAGGACAGATTTACCGACTGCTTGACGTCAGAACATTGTTAGTCGGCCTGTAAGGAAAATACAAGGCTCCAGACAGAAGATAACCATTAAGGCTTGTATAAACAGGGATTGGATGGGTGTGTATGTCTCTGTGTGTATGTGTGTGTGTGTGTGTGTGTGTGTGTGTGTGTGTGTGTGTGTGTGTGTGTGTGTGTGTATATCTGTGTGTGTGTGTGTGTGTGTGTGTATATCTGTGTGTGTGTGTGTGTGTGTATATCTGTGTGTGTGTGTGTGTGTGTGTATATCTGTGTGTGTGTGTGTGCGTGTGTGTGTGTGCGTGTGTGTGTATATCTGTGTGTGTGCGTGTGTGTATATCTGTGTGTGTGTGTGTGTGTGTGTATATCTGTGTGTGTGTGTGCGTGTGTGTGTGTGCGTGTGTGTGTATATCTGTGTGTGTGTGTGTGTGTGTGCGTGTGTGTGTGTGCGTGTGTGTGTATATCTGTGTGTGTGTGTGTGTGTGTGTGCGTGTGTGTGTATATCTGTGTGTGTGTGTGTGTGTGCGTGTGTGTGTGTGCGTGTGTGTGTATATCTGTGTGTGTGTGTGTGTCCTGTCTAGTTGCTTTTCTTGTGCGAATTCCAGAAATGTCTGTTGTTTCTGGAGCATGATTGTGTAATGAAGAATGCACTGTGATATTGATTATACTTTTTGAGTCATAGCACTTTGTGGCTTTGTAGTTGAAACATATTGTGAAATGTCTACATACAGTATTTAGTTAAGAGTTGGCGGTAGTGAAACATTTTGTTTCTTTATATCCTCGTTTCCAGACTTTTTTAAGACTTTAATTGAGTAGTTGTTGATAAGAATTCCTCTTAAATCTCTCAGCCACTGCATCATCAGGCTGGTCAAAAAGACCGGATTTCCTGTTGACTCACTAATGGACTCAATGTTGGCCAGTCTGCTTCCTTAATCCTCTACCCCCCCCCCCTCTCTCTCCTTTCATCCCTCTACCCTCATCTGTCCTATCCTCTCTCCTCATTTCATCTTTCCTTCTGAGTCACTCATTTTAAATGAGTAAAATAAATGTTTAATCTGCTGAATGTTCAGTCCAGTGTTGTAACCCTCCTCCGTCTCTCTGTCTCTCCCTATAGATCCCCAGGCTCTCCAGGAGTCGGGCGACAGATCCCACTGGTGCGTGGTCGCGTACTGGGAGGAAAAGACCCGTGTGGGGCGCCTCTACTCGGTCCAGGAGCCTTCCCTGGACATCTTCTACGACCTACCTCAGGGGAACGGCTTCTGCCTGGGCCAGCTCAGCTCCGACAACAAGAGCCCGCTGGCTCAGATGGTGCGGACCAAGATCGGCTACGGCATCCAGCTGAGTCGCGAGCCCGACGGGGTGTGGGTGTACAACCGCAGCTGCTACCCCATCTTTATCAAGTCGGCCACACTGGACAATCCCGACTCGCGGACTTTACTGGTGCATAAAGTGTTCCCCGGATTCTCCATTAAGGCCTTTGACTTTGAGAAGGCAGACAGCCTGCAGAGGCCTAACGATCACGAGTTCACACAGCAGCCGAGGACTGGGTTTACTGTACAGATCAGCTTTGTGAAGGGCTGGGGTCAGTGCTACACAAGACAGTTTATTAGTAGCTGCCCTTGTTGGCTGGAGGTCATATTCAACAACCAATAAAAACGGATTACCTTTGGATAACCTTCCTCCCCCCTCTTCTTCCTCGTTCTCCTCATTCGAGGACCAGGTGGGAACGGAGGTCAGAGACTAGTCCCTCACCTTTCCTTTTTTTTCCCAGAAGACAGTGCTTCAAAAAGGAAGATGTTTAAAGAAGAGACAAACAAAACCCAATAAACTTGTTAAATATGACAAATGACTCAAAGATTTAATTAAAAGTGAAATTAAAAGCGAAAATGTATTTTATGTTATATATATAAATATATTATTACTTGTAAATATGAAGACGTTTTATATGCATCATTATTTATGTATTGTGCAATGTGTTGATGAGAAAAATAAAATAAGATGCACTTTGCTTAATATAAATACAAACAAAGAAATGCCAAAATAAATAAGAGAAATTATATTTATCTACTGGTGTTTTTTTCTGTGGGTGCAGGTACTGAGGTGCTGAGGTGCTGAGGTACTGAGGTGCTGAGGTACTGAGGTGCTGAGGTACTGAGGTACTGGGGTACTGAGGTGCTGAGGTACTGAGGTACTGAGTTACTGGGGGGCTGAGGTACTGAGGTACTGAGGTACTGAGGTGCTGAGGTACTGAGGTACTGAGGTGCTGAGGTACTGAGGTGCTGAGGTGCTGAGGTACTGAGTTACTGGGGGGCTGAGGTACTGAGGTACTGAGGTACTGAGGTACTGAGGTGCTGAGGTACTGAGGTACTGAGGTGCTGAGGTACTGAGGTACTGAGTTACTGGGGGGCTGAGGTACTGAGGTACTGAGGTACTGAGGTACTGAGGTGCTGAGGTGCTGAGGTACTGAGGTGCTGAGGTACTGAGGTACTGAGATGCTGAGGTACTGAGGTGCTGAGGTACTGAGGTACTGAGGTGCTGAGGTACTGAGGTACTGAGGTGCTGAGGTGCTGAGGTACTGAGGTACTGAGGTGCTGAGGTACTGAGGTACTGAGTTACTGGGGGGCTGAGGTACTGAGGTACTGAGGTGCTGAGGTGCTGAGGTACTGAGGTACTGAGGTACTGAGTTACTGGGGGGCTGAGGTACTGAGGTACTGAGGTGCTGAGGTACTGGGGTGCTGAGGTACTGAGGTGCTGAGGTACTGAGGTACTGATGAGCTGAGGTACTGAGGTGCTGAGGTACTGAAGTGCTGAGGTACTGAGGTGCTGAGGTGCTGAGGTGCTGAGGTACTGAGGTGCTGTGGTACTGAGGTACTGAGGTACTGAGGTGCTGAGGTACTGAGGTGCTGAGGTGCTGAGGTACTGAGGTGCTGAGGTGCGGAGGTACTGAGGTGAATCCAGATGTTCTTGAATGATGTCTTCTGTAGGATGGAAATAGGCTGTAATGAGTAGCATACTAGAAACTAGACATTTGGTTTACACATTTAACTTACAGTAAATGGCAGTCAGTTGAATGTTTTGAATTGCTCTTTTGTATATATATATTTTTTTTAAGGCAACTGAATACTGACACAACACTATTCAACATGACACCAAATCCACACGCTAACCTTGGGCTTGATTCAATCCGTACAGCGGAAGTTTAGGCCTATAGCACATTTGAAATGTAAAGGTCATTTCAGATTGAGTCGTCATATGCAGCTTTTACTGTAAATGCGAGAAGTCTCCATAAATGCGAGAACGTTGCCTTTAAATTTCAATTCGCGACACAATACAATTCTAATTTGCATATTGTTTGACAGCCTTTGTGTTAGCTTGACGTCATCCTCTGCTGCTAGCTCTGTAAACACTGCAGCACGTGTTTACTCCCTAAACAATGTTGTCTAACAGCCGTAACTCAGGGCTCGTCGAGGCCTTCTGCCCCATTCTTCTTGTAGTTTGCAATCGTCTTAACAGCCTAACTCTGAAAACCAACATCACCATGCAGGGCTGGCAGAGGCAGGCTGAAAACCAACATCACTGTGCAGGGCTGGCAGAGGCAGGCTGAAAACCAACATCACCGTGCAGGGCTGGCAGAGGCAGGCTGAAAACCAACATCACCGTGCAGGGCTGGCAGAGGCAGGCTGAAAACCAACATCACCGTGCAGGGCTGGCAGAGGCAGGCTGAAAACCAACATCACCATGCAGGGCTGGCAGAGGCAGGCTGAAAACCAACATCACCGTGCAGGGCTGGCAGAGGCAGGCTGAAAACCAACATCACTGTGCAGGGCTGGCAGAGGCAGGCTGAAAACCAACATCACCGTGCAGGGCTGGCAGAGGCAGGCTGAAAACCAACATCACCGTGCAGGGCTGGCAGAGGCAGGCTGAAAACCAACATCACCGTGCAGGGCTGGCAGAGGCAGGCTGAAAACCAACATCACCGTGCAGGGCTGGCAGAGGCAGGCTGAAAACCAACATCACCATGCAGGGCTGGCAGAGGCAGGCTGAAAACCAACATCACCATGCAGGGCTGGCAGAGGTAGGCTGAAAACCAACATCACTGTGCAGGGCTGGCAGAGGCAGGCTGAAAACCAACATCACCGTGCAGGGCTGGCAGAGGCAGGCTGAAAACCAACATCACCGTGCAGGGCTGGCAGAGGCAGGCTGAAAACCAACATCACCATGCAGGGCTGGCAGAGGCAGGCTGAAAACCAACATCACCGTGCAGGGCTGGCAGAGGCAGGCTGAAAACCAACATCACCGTGCAGGGCTGGCAGAGGCAGGCTGAAAACCAACATCACCGTGCAGGGCTGGCAGAGGCAGGCTGAAAACCAACATCACCGTGCAGGGCTGGCAGAGGCAGGCTGGAAACCAACATCACCGTGCAGGGCTGGCAGAGGCAGGCTGAAAACCAACATCACCATGCAGGGCTGGCAGAGGCAGGCTGAAAACCAACATCACCGTGCAGGGCTGGCAGAGGCAGGCTGAAAACCAACATCACCATGCAGGGCTGGCAGAGGCAGGCTGAAAACCAACATCACCATGCAGGGCTGGCAGAGGCAGGCTGAAAACCAACATCACCGTGCAGGGCTGGCAGAGGCAGGCTGAAAACCAACATCACCGTGCAGGGCTGGCAGAGGCAGGCTGAAAACCAACATCACCATGCAGGGCTGGCAGAGGCAGGCTGAAAACCAACATCACCGTGCAGGGCTGGCAGAGGCAGGCTGAAAACCAACATCACCATGCAGGGCTGGCAGAGGCAGGCTGAAAACCAACATCACCGTGCAGGGCTGGCAGAGGCAGGCTGAAAACCAACATCACTGTGCAGGGCTGGCAGAGGCAGGCTGAAAACCAACATCACCGTGCAGGGCTGGCAGAGGCAGGCTGAAAACCAACATCACCGTGCAGGGCTGGCAGAGGCAGGCTGAAAACCAACATCACTGTGCAGGGCTGGCAGAGGCAGGCTGAAAACCAACATCACCGTGCAGGGCTGGCAGAGGCAGGCTGAAAACCAACATCACCGTGCAGGGCTGGCAGAGGCAGGCTGAAAACCAACATCACCGTGCAGGGCTGGCAGAGGCAGGCTGAAAACCAACATCACCGTGCAGGGCTGGCAGAGGCAGGCTGAAAACCAACATCACCGTGCAGGGCTGGCAGAGGCAGGCTGAAAACCAACATCACCGTGCAGGGCTGGCAGAGGCAGGCTGATAACCAACATCACCATGCAGGGCTGGCAGAGGCAGGCTGAAAACCAACATCACTGTGCAGGGCTGGCAGAGGCAGGCTGAAAACCAACATCACCGTGCAGGGCTGGCAGAGGCAGGCTGAAAACCAACATCACCATGCAGGGCTGGCAGAGGCAGGCTGAAAACCAACATCACCGTGCAGGGCTGGCAGAGGCAGGCTGAAAACCAACATCACCATGCAGGGCTGGCAGAGGCAGGCTGAAAACCAACATCACCGTGCAGGGCTGGCAGAGGCAGGCTGAAAACCAACATCACCGTGCAGGGCTGGCAGAGGCAGGCTGAAAACCAACATCACCATGCAGGGCTGGCAGAGGCAGGCTGAAAACCAACATCACCGTGCAGGGCTGGCAGAGGCAGGCTGAAAACCAACATCACCATGCAGGGCTGGCAGAGGCAGGCTGAAAACCAACATCACCATGCAGGGCTGGCAGAGGCAGGCTGAAAACCAACATCACCGTGCAGGGCTGGCAGAGGCAGGCTGAAAACCAACATCACCGTGCAGGGCTGGCAGAGGCAGGCTGAAAACCAACATCACTGTGCAGGGCTGGCAGAGGCAGGCTGAAAACCAACATCACCGTGCAGGGCTGGCAGAGGCAGGCTGAAAACCAACATCACCATGCAGGGCTGGCAGAGGCAGGCTGAAAACCAACATCACCGTGCAGGGCTGGCAGAGGCAGGCTGAAAACCAACATCACCGTGCAGGGCTGGCAGAGGCAGGCTGAAAACCAACATCACTGTGCAGGGCTGGTACATAACATGTGTGCGTGTTCCTTCTCCAGCTAAGAGAGAACTGAATGACTACAAAGAGATAAACATCATAATGAATTGCTTTCTGTACTGGTACTGGTATATAGCCTCTACATTGACTCTGTACCGGTACCCCCCTGTATATAGTCTCCACATTGACTCTGTACCAGTACCCCCCTGTATATAGTCTCTACATTGACTCTGTACTGGTACCCCCCTGTATATAGTCTCTACATTGACTCTGTACTGGTACTGGTATATAGTCTCTACATTGACTCTGTACTGGTACCCCCCTGTATATAGTCTCTACATTGACTCTGTACTGGTACTGGTATATAGTCTCTACATTGACTCTGTACTGGTACCCCCCTGTATATAGTCTCTACATTGACTCTGTACTGGTACTGGTATATAGTCTCCACATTGACTCTGTACTGGTACCCCCCTGTATATAGTCTCTACATTGACTCTGTACTGGTACTGGTATATAGCCTCTACATTGACTCTGTACTGGTACTGGTATATAGTCTCTACATTGACTCTGTACTGGTACTGGTATATAGCCTCTACATTGACTCTGTACTGGTACTGGTATATAGCCTCTACATTGACTCTGTACCGGTACCCCCCTGTATATAGTCTCTACATTGACTCTGTACCGGTACCCCCCTGTATATAGTCTCTACATTGACTCTGTACTGGTACTGGTATATAGTCTCTACATTGACTCTGTACTGGTACTGGTATATAGCCTCTACATTGACTCTGTACCGGTACCCCCCTGTATATAGTCTCTACATTGACTCTGTACCGTAACACCCTGTATATAGTCTCTACATTGACTCTGTACTGGTACTGGTATATAGTCTCTACATTGACTCTGTACTGGTACTGGTATATAGCCTCTACATTGACTCTGTACCAGTACCCCCCTGTATATAGCCTCTACATTGACTCTGTACCGGTACCCCCCTGTATATAGTCTCTACATTGACTCTGTACCGGTACCCCCCTGTATATAGTCTCTACATTGACTCTGTACTGGTACTGGTATATAGTCTCTACATTGACTCTGTACTGGTACTGGTATATAGCCTCTACATTGACTCTGTACCAGTACCCCCTGTATATAGTCTCTACATTGACTCTGTACCGGTACCCCCCTGTATATAGTCTCTACATTGACTCTGTACCGGTACCCCCCTGTACATAGTCTCCACATTGACTCTGTACCGGTACCCCCCTGTATATAGTCTCCATATTGACTCTGTACCGGTACCCCCCTGTATATAGTCTCCACATTGACTCTGTACCGGTACCCCCCTGTATGGGGCAAAAAAGTATTTAGTCAGCCACCAATTGTGCAAGTTCTCCTACTTAAAAAGATGAGAGAGGCCTGTAATTTTCATCATAGGTACACTTCAACTATGAAAAATCCAGAAAATCACATTGTAGGATTTTTTATGAATTTATTTGCAAATAATGGTGGAAAATAAGTATTTGGTCAATAACAAAAGTTTATCTCAATACTTTGTATTGAGATGGCAATTGAGTTGGCAATGACAGAGGTCAAACGTTTTCTGTAAGTCTTCACAAGGTTTTCACACACTGTTGCTGGTATTTTGGCCCATTCCTCCATGCAGATCTCCTCTAGAGCAGTGATGTTTTGTGGCTGTTGCTGGGCAACACGGACTTTCAACTCCCTCCAAAGATTTTCTATGGGGTTGAGATCTGGAGACTGGCTAGGCCACTCCAGGACCTTGAAATGCTTCTTACGAAGCCACTCCTTCGTTGCCCGGGCGGTGTGTTTGGGATTCAATGCCCTTGCTGATGGAAGGAGGTTTTCACTCAAAATCTCACGATACATGGCCCCATTCATTCTTTCCTTTACACGGATCAGTCGTCCTGGTCCCTTTGCAGAAAAACAGCCCCAAAGCATGATGTTTCCACCCCCATGCTTCACAGTAGGTATGGTGTTCTTTGGATGCAACTCAGCATTCTTTGTCCTCCAAACACGACGAGTTGAGTTTTTACGTAAAAGTATTTTGGTTTCATCTGACCATATGACATTCTCCCAATCTTCTTCTGGATCATCCAAATGCTCTCTAGCAAACTTCAGACGGGCCTGGACATGCACTGGCTTAAGCAGGGGGACACGTCTGGCACTGCAGAATTTGAGTCCCTGGCGGCGTAGTGTGTTACTGATGGTAGGCTTTGTTGCTTTGGTCCCAGCTCTCTGCAGGTCATTCACTAGATCCCTCCGTGTGGTTCTGGGATTTTTGCTCACCGTTCTTGTGATCATTTTGACCCCACGGGGTGAGATCTTGCGTGGAGCCCCAGATCGAGGGAGATTATCAGTGGTCTTGTATGTCTTCCATTTCCTAATAATTGCTCCCACAGTTGATTTCTTCAAACCAAGCTTCTTACCTATTGTAGATTCAGTCTTCCCAGCCTGGTGCAGGTCTACAATTTTGTTTCTGGTGTCCTTTGATAGCTCTTTGGTCTTGGCCATAGTGGAGTTTGGAGTGTGACTGTTTGAGGTTGTGGACAGGTGTCTTTTATACTGATAACAAGTTCAAAAAGGTGCCATTAATACAGGTAACGAGTGGAGGACAGAGGAGCCTCTTAAAGAAGAAGTTACAGGTCTGTGAGAGCCAGAAATCTTGCTTGTTTGTAGGTGACCAAATACTTATTTTCCACCATTATTTGCAAATAAATTCATTAAAAATCCTACAATGTGATTTTCTGGATTTATTTTCTAATTTTGTCTGTCATAGTTGAAGTGTACCTATGATGAAAATTACAGGCCTCTCTCATCTTTTTAAGTGGGAGAACTTGCACAATTGGTGGCTTACTAAATCATTTTTGCCCCACTGTAGTCTCCACATTGACTGTGTACCGGTACCCCTCTGTATATAGTCTCCAACTTGACTCTGTACCGGTACCCCCCTGTATATAGCCTCCACATTGACTCTGTACCAGTACCCTCTGTATATAGCCTCCACATTGACTCTGTACCGGTACCCTCTCTATATAGTCTCCACATTGACTCTGTACCGGTACCCCCCTGTATATAGCCTCCACATTGACTCTGTACCGGTACCCCCTGTATATAGCCTCCACATTGACTCTGTACTGGTACCCCCTGTATATCGTCTCCACATTGACTCTGTACCTTTACCCCCTGTATATAGTCTCCACATTGACTCTGTACCGGTACCCCCTGTATATAGCCTCCACATTGACTCTGTACCGGTACCCCCTGTATATAGCCTCCACATTGACTCTGTACCGTAACACCCTGTATATAGCCTCCACATTGACTCTGTACCGTAACACCCTGTGTATAGCCTCCACATTGACTCTGTACCGTAACACCCTGTATATAGCCTCCACATTGACTCTGTACCGTAACACCCTGTATATAGCCTCCACATTGACTCTGTACCGGTACCCCCTGTATATAGTCTCCACATATATAGTCTCTGTACCGTAACACCCTGTATACAGTCAATACAAACAACCATCTCTCCATTGAAGTCAATACAAAACAACCATCTCTCCATTAAAGTCAATACAAAACAACCATCTTTCCATTGAAGTCAACACAAAACAACCATATCTCCATTGAAGTCAATACAAAACAACCATCTCTCCATTGAAGTCAATACAAAACAACCATCTCTCCATTGAAGTCAATACAAAACAACCATCTTTCCATTGAAGTCAACACAAAACAACCATATCTCCATTGAAGTCAATACAAAACAACCATCTCTCCATTGAAGTCAATACAAAACAACCATCTCTCCATTGAAGTCAATACAAACCATCTCTCCATTGAAGTCAACACAAAACAACCATATCTCCATTGAAGTCAATACAAAACAACCATCTCTCCATTGAAGTCAATACAAAACAACCATCTCTCCAATGAAGTCAATACAAACCATCTCTCCATTAAAGTCAATACAAAACAACCATCTCTCCATTGAAGTCAATACAAACCATCTCTCCATTAAAGTCAATACAAAACAACCATCTCTTCATTGAAGTCAATACAAAACAACCATCTCTTCATTGAAGTCAATACAAAACAACCATATCTCCATTGAAGTCAATACAAACCATCTCTCCATTGAAGTCAATACAAACCATCTCTCCATTAAAGTCAATACAAACCATCTCTCCATTGAAGTCAATACAAACCATCTCTCCATTAAAGTCAAAACAACCATCTCTCCATTGAAGTCAATACAAAACAACCATCTCTACATTGAAGTCAACACAAAACAACCATCTCTCCATTGAAGTCAAAACAGACAACCGTCTCTCCATTGAAGTCAATACAAAACAACCATATCTCCATTGAAGTCGATACAAACCATCTCTCCATTAAAGTCAATACAAACCATCTCTCCATTGAAGTCAATGCAAAACAACCATCTCTACATTGAAGTCAATACAAAACAACCATCTCTCCATTGAAGTCAATACAAAACAACCATCTCTCCATTGAAGTCAATACAAAACAACCATCTTTCCATTGAAGTCAATACAAAACAACCATCTCTACATTGAAGTCAATACAAAACAACCATCTCTACATTGAAGTCAATACAAAACAACCATCTCTACATTGAAGTCAATACAAAACAACCATCTCTCCATTGAAGTCAATACAAAACAACCATCTTTCCATTGAAGTCAATACAAAACAACCATCTTTCCATTGAAGTCAATACAAAACAACCATCTCTACATTGAAGTCAATACAAAACAACCATCTCTACATTGAAGTCAATACAAAACAACCA
>NC_048576.1:10545512-10563012 GCF_013265735.2 Oncorhynchus mykiss | reverse complement strand
TGGCTGACTAAATACTTTTTTGCCCACTGTATGTACAGTCACTGTGGGGACGACATCATTGATGCACTTATTGATGAAGCCAGTGACTGATGTGGTGTACTCCTCAATGCCATCGGGGGAATCCCGGAACATATTCCAGTCTGTGCTAACAAAACAGTCCTGTAGCTTAGCATCTGCGTCATCTGACCACTTTGTTATTGACCAAGTCACTAGTGATTCCTGCTTTAGTTTTTACTTGTAAGCAGGAATCAAGAGGATGGAATTATGGTCAGATTTGCCAAATGGGGGGCGAGGGAGAGCTTTGTATACGTCTCTGTATGTGGTGTAAAGTTGGTCTGGAGGTTTTTTCCTCTGTTTGCATATTTAATATGCTGATAGAAATGAGTTAAGACTGATTTCAGTTTTCCTGCATTAAAGTCCCCGGCCACTAGGCGTAACGCATATGGGTGGGCGTTTTCCTGTTTGTTTAATCCTTATACAGCTGACTGAGTGCGGTTTAAGAGAAGGCGGTGGTGGTAGATAAACAGCCATGAAAAATATAGATGAAAACTCTCTTGGCAAATAGTGTGGTCTACAGCTTATCATGAGACACTCTACTTCAGGCGAGCAAAATCTTGAGATTTCTTTAGATTTCGCGCACCAGCTGTTGTTTACAAATATACACAGACCGCACCCCCCTCATCTTACCGGAGTGTGCAGTTCTATCTAGCCGGTGCTGCGTTAATCCCGCCAGCTGAATGTTATCCATGTCGTCATTCACCCACGATTCAGTGAAACATAAGATATTACAGTTTTTGATTTCCCGTAGGTAGCATATTTGTGATCGTACCTCGTCTAATTTATTGTCCAATGATTGTATGTTGTCAAGTAATATTGATTTGAAATTTCCCACTCGCCGTTGGCGGATCCTTCCAAGGCACACCACCCTGTGTCCTCTATAACTGTGTCTCTTTCTCCTGCCAATGATGGGGATATTGGCCTACTAGCAAAATTGGTTAGGCACCCGTAAAACTGCTGCCATTTCGTCCGGCCTCATCTTCTCCCTGCTCTCAGTCTGAGAGTGAGACCTCTGCAGAGTGGTGAAGCATGAGGAAGATACCTTCAGACCATTTGCTATGAGAGTTGAAATTGAGCTCAGGTGCATTCTGTTTCCGTTGATCATCCTTGAGATGTTTCTAGAGTTTAGAGACAAGGTTGTGTCGGGAAACAGATCTGGGGAAGGGTACCAAAATGTCTCTGCAGCATTGAAGTTCCCCCAAGAACACAGTGGGCTCCATCATTCTTAAATGGAAGACGTTTGGAACCACCAAGACTCTTCCTAGAGCCGGCATCCCAGCCAAACTGAGCAATCGGGGGAGAAGGGCCTTGGTCAGGGAGGTGACCAAGAACCCGTTGATCACTCTGACAAAGCTCTAGAGTTCCTCTGTGGAGATGGGAGAACAACCATCTCTGCAGCATTCCACCAATCAGGCCTTTATGGTAGAGCGGCCAGACGGAAGCCCCTCCTCAGTAAATGGCCTCGCTTGGAGTTTTCCAAAAGGCACCTAAAGACTCTAAGACAATGAGAAACAAGATTCTCTGGTCTAACGAAACACAAATTTAACTATTTCGCCTGAATGCCAAGTGTCATGTCTGGAGGAAACCTGGCACTATCCCATGAAGCATGGTGGTGGCAGCATCATGCTGTGGGGATGTTTTTCAGCGGAAGGGACTGGGAGACTAGTCAGGATCGAGGCAAAGATGAACGGAGCAAAGAACAGAGAGATTCTCGATGAAAACCTGCTCCAGAGCGCTCAGGACCTCATACTGGGGCAAAGGTTCACCTTCCAACAGGACAACGATCCCAAGCACACAGCCAAGACAACGCAGGAGTGGCTTCTGGTCAAGTCTCTGAATGTCCTTGAGGTGCCCAGCCAGAGCCAAGACTTGAACCCGATTGAACATCTCTGGAGAGACCTGAAAATAGCTGTGCAGCAACACTCTCTATCCAACCTGACGGAGCTTGAGAGAATTGGAGAAGCTCCCCAAGTACAGGTGTGCCAAGCTTGTAGCGTCATACCCAAGAAGATTCGAGGCTGTAATCACTGCCAAAGGTGCTTCAACAAAGTACTGAGTAAAGGGTCTGAATACTTATGTAATGTGATATTTTTTTTATATTTTCTTTTATACATTTCAAACATTTCTAAAAAACGTTTTTGGTTTTGTCAATATGGGGTATTGTGATGTCATTATGGGGTATTGTGATGTCATTATGGGCTATTGTGATGTCATTATGGGCTATTGTGTGTAGATTGATGAGGGGCGGGGACTAAGGCTGTAATGTATGTCTAACAGTGTGTTGTTTGATATCGATACACTGTCACGGCCAGACAGACATCACAGCGGCTCCACCACTCCTGAGAAGACACAAGGGTTCACAAGAACACAAGGGTTCTTTTCTCAGCACGAGCCTGGCTTTCCCTGTAGTGGGTCTCTAGACTATAGCTCCATTCTGTAGCCCCGGCCCATGTGTCACCCAAGTGTGAACACTGACAGAGGAGAGGAGTGTTCAGGGTGTTCCGAGCTGCAGACTGCAGCCGGAGTCAGGCCATGATGATGAATGAATTGGAGTTCCCCTGAGCTGTGTTGGGTGGCTGGGCATGGGGCTGGAGGGGTGTGCGGTGTGTGTGGGTGGTGTATTTGGATACTCACTGAGTACAGGTCTCTAATAGGCTCCAGCTAGGACCTGGGGTCTCGGTAGGGTACAAGGACGCAGACAGTTCTGAGGCCCAATGAGAGTATCCATACAAACACAGAACCAGGCCCAAGCTGCGTTCTCCAGGACCAGGGAGCTCTGCCTGCTGCCCTGCTGAACCCAGACTAGGACCCGTGGGCTCTGTCAGACGTGGGACTGCATTAGAGCTGTCAAATCCACAAGCGACTCCTTGCATTATCTTATCGCTGACACTGCCATTGGATGCAATGAATCCACTCAACTGTATAATCCGGAAAAATACCATGCACCCGTGTTAAAATACCATGCACCAGTGTTAAAATACCATGCACCCGTGTTAAAATACCATGCACCCGTGTTAAAATACCATGCACCCGTGTTAAAATACCATGCACCCGTGTTAAAATACCATGCACCCGTGTTAAAATACCATGCACCCGTGTTAAAATACCATGCACCCGTGTTAAAATACCATGCGTCAGTGTTAAAATACCATGCACCCGTGTTAAAATACCATGCACCCGTGTTAAAATACCATGCACCCGTGTTAAAATACCATGCACCCGTATTAAAAGTTCAAACATAACGATGAGTGACGTTCTTTTGTGTACACCTCGATTAGACTGACATGCTACAAATTCCCATGCATTAGCCTACACTTTCTATCACATTTTTTTTAACCTTCTAACGTGGTAGGAATGGGAGTGATTTGAACTTCTAACGCTGTAGGGAAGGGAGTGGTTTGAACTTCTAACGCAGTAGGGAAGGGAGTGGTTTGAACTTCTAGCGCGGTAGGGAAGGGAGTGGTTTGAACTTCTAGCGCGGTAGGGAAGGGAGTGGTTTGAACTTCTAACGCAGTAGGGAAGGGAGTGGTTTGAACTTCTAACGCGGTAGGGAAGGGAGTGGTTTGAAGGTTTGAACTTCTAACGTGGTAGGGAAGGGAGTGGTTTGAACTTCTAGCGTGGTAGGGAAGGGAGTGGTTTGAACTTCTAGCGTGGTAGGGAAGGGAGTGGTTTGAACTTCTAGCGCGGTAGGGAAGGGAGTGGTTTGAACTTCTAACGTGGTAGGGAAGGGAGTGGTTTGAAGGTTTGAACTTCTAACGCACTAGGGAAGGGAGTGGTTTGAACTTCTAGCGCTGTAGGGAAGGGAGTGGTTTGAACTTCTAGAGCGGTAGGGAAGGGAGTGGTTTGAACTTCTAACGCGGTAGGGAAAGGAGTGGTTTGAACTTCTAACGCGGTAGGGAAGGGAGTGGTTTGAAAGTTTGAACTTCTAACGTGGTAGGGAAGGGAGTGGTTTGAAAGTTTGAACTTCTAACGTGGTAGGGAAGGGAGTGGTTTGAAAGTTTGAACTTCTAACGCGGTAGGGAAAGGAGTGGTTTGAAAGTTTGAACTTCTAACGCGGTAGGGAAGGGACTGGTTTGAAAGTTTGAACTTCTAACGCGGTAGGGAAGGGAGTGGTTTGAAAGTTTGAACTTCTAACGTGGTAGGGAAGGGAGTGGTTTGAAGGTTTGAACTTCTAACGTGGTAGGGAAGGGAGTGGTTTGAACTTCTAGCGTGGTAGGGAAGGGAGTGGTTTGAACTTCTAGCGCGGTAGGGAAGGGAGTGGTTTGAACTTCTAACGTGGTAGGGAAGGGAGTGGTTTGAAGGTTTGAACTTCTAACGCGCTAGGGAAGGGAGTGGTTTGAACTTCTAGCGCTGTAGGGAAGGGAGTGGTTTGAACTTCTAGAGCGGTAGGGAAGGGAGTGGTTTGAACTTCTAACGCGGTAGGGAAGGGAGTGATTTGAACTTCTAACGCGGTAGGGAAGGGAGTGGTTTGAACTTCTAACGCGGTAGGGAAGGGAGTGGTTTGAACTTCTAGAGCGGTAGGGAAGGGAGTGGTTTGAACTTCTAGCGCTGTAGGGAAGGGAGTGGTTTGAACTTCTAGCGCTGTAGGGAAGGGAGTGGTTTGAACTTCTAACACGGAAGGGAAGGGAGTGGTTTGAACTTCTAGCGCTGTAGGGAAGGGAGTGGTTTGAACTTCTAACACGGAAGGGAAGGGAGTGGTTTGAACTTCTAGCGCTGTAGGGAAGGGAGTGGTTTGAACTTCTAGCGCGGTAGGGAAGGGAGTGGTTTGAACTTCTAACACGGAAGGGAAGGGAGTGGTTTGAACTTCTAGCGCTGTAGGGAAGGGAGTGGTTTGTGACCTGTCATCTCATACCGCAGTAACACATCCAAAACATCCGCTCAGCAGATGTCTAACAACAAGGATTGATAATCGATCTGATTGAATCGACAGTAGTTTGACCTCTCTCTGACCTCTACCTGATGACTGTAGACTCCTTTCTCTACTGGAATTCACTATGGTGTTAGTCTGCTGGGTGGGCTGGGTGGGCCAGCCCTCAGCCTCCACAGACAGGCCCCTCCAATCAGCTCCATGCAGGTCAGCCTTTGGGAGGGGCCAGTCTGTGGTGGGGTGAACAGGGATTAGAGGGGTTGGAGGGGGGTTTAGTGAGTGAGACTAGGGGAAGCTGTCACTTTGTGTGTGTGTGTGTGTGTGTGTGTGTGTGTGTGTGTGTGTGTCTGTGTGTGTGTGTGTGTGTGTGTGTGTGTGTGTGCGTGTGTCGGCCCCATCTCTCTTCCACTGGGGGAGAGATAAGGCACTTTACTGTCTGTCTGCTCAGTCTCAGAGCTGGGGGAGTGGGGTCGGAGACAGTCTGGTTTACAGTCACGCAGAGGGAGAGAGGTAGCCACTCTATCATTCCTAGACATTTTAAACTGAGCAAGGGGTAACTTAAAGAAGAAATAGTCCTCAGTTATACTCCTCTGAAAGTTTGGGTTCTTTCCATGAAGACAAATTAAGTAGAATGTTTTGGTGTATTTTCCTTTTTTCTTCAGGCATATACATTTAGAACGACACGCAGGCGAGTGGCCTGGGTTCTCTCCCTGGTACGTCATACCAGGACCAGGCCCGTGCTACAGCAGCAGTAGTAGGTAGTTGCAGAACTGGGTTCAAATAGTATTTGAAATCTTTAAAATACTTTGAGTGTTTTGCTTGATCCGGCCAGATGTGCGGGGTTTGCACTTTTGAGGCTTTTTCACTTTTGTTCCGTTGATCCAGGCGAGCTCAATCTAGCACAGAGAAAGTGTGTTGAAAGATGTCAAATACTATTTGAACCCAGGTCGGTTTGGCTGTAGGTTCCAGTGTGGTCAGGAGAGAGAGGGTGGGGTGGTCAATAACTCAGCTCAGGCCAAACATATAGCCTAGCTTCCTATCCCCAGTGAGTGTGAGTCTGTGCGTGTGTGTTTGCGTGTGTGCGTGCGTGTGTGTGTGTTTGTGCTTGTTTGTGCGCGTGCGTATGTGTGTGTGCGTATGTGTGTGTGTGTATGCTTGTTTGTGTGTGTGCGTATGCTTGTTTGTGTGTGTGCGTGCGTGTGCGTGTCTGTAAGTGTGTGTGCGTGTGAGTGTGCGTGTATGCTTGTTTGTACGTGTGTGTGTGACAGACACAGAGACAGACAGCGACTGAATGGAACAACCATAACTCATATTGGAAGGCAGTGCTCCACTGATAATGAATGGGCTCATGGAATCTTTTTGCATTGGTCTGCTAGTAGAAACAAATGGTGTGTGTGTGTGTACTGAGTGTGTGCTGTGTGTGTGTGTGTACTGTATGTGTGTGTGTGTTTGTGTGTGTACTGTGTGTACTGTGTGTGTGTATACTGTGTGTGTGTGTACTGTGTGCGTGTGTGTGTGTGTGTGTGTGTGTGTGTGTGTGTGTGTGTGTGTGTGTGTGTGTGTGTGTACTGTGTATGTGTGTACTGTGTGTGTGTGTGTGTGTACTGTGTGTGTGTACTGTGTATGTGTATACTGTGTGTGTACTGTGTGTGTGTACTGTGTGTGTGTACTGTGTGTGTGTACTGTGTGTGTGTGTACCATATGTGTGTACTGTGTGTATGTGTGTACCGTGTGTGTGTACTGTGTATGTGTGTACCGTGTGTGTGTACTGTGTGTGTGTACTGTGTGTGTGTACTGTGTGTATGTGTGTACCATATGTGTGTACTGTGTGTGTGTACTGTGTGTATGTGTGTACCGTGTGTGTGTACTGTGTGTGTGTACTGTGTGTGTGTACCGTGTGTGTACTGTGTGTGTGTACTGTGTATGTGTGTGTGTGTACCGTGTGTGTACTGTGTGTGTGTACCGTGTGTGTGTACTGTGTATGTGTGTACTGTGTGTGTGTACTGTGTGTGTGTGTACTGTGTGTGTGTGTACTGTGTGTGTGTACTGTGTATGTGTGTACTGTGTGTGTGTACACCACCACGACTGTCTACTGCTGCTCTCTATAAGGGGTCACGTTGATGTACAGAGTGAAGCTCCACTTTCCGCAGCAGCACCATCACAAACATCATTTATCATTATTTGAATGGCATTTTTCAAATTCATGCAACCTAATACCTATAATTCAGTCTGATTTGGATAATAAAATGCTGTGGTTATGGTCTATATAGTCTCTAGTAAACATCCACATACCCCTTGCTCAATATTCTCATGTTGCTGCCTTAAGATTACATCTCAATCTCAATCTACATCTTTGTTCTACTGATTTACACAACCTAATCGACGTTTTCAATGTGAAATAAAAATTTGAGAACATTCTAGAACATAATACATATAAAAAAAAAAAAGATGTCTTGATTGCGTACACTGCAGGAAATGCAGATGAGCTTTGTGATTTACGTACGTAAATTCACTGAAAACCCACAATTACAATATGGTAATTTTAAAAGTGTTTTCATGTACCCTACATTCTGACAGCTAATAGTCTAACCACCGATCAAGCATCATTACGGACTAAAGGATTCAGGATTATTTTGAGGTGACAATATAATGTAGGTCAAATGAATCTTCACACCCCAGAGTTAATATTTGATGGAAGCACCTTTGGCAGCCATTACGGCTTTTGCACAACTCTTAGGGCAACATTTTATCCATTGTTTTCGTCAAAATTGCTCGGAAGATTTGGATGTCATTGATGGTCAGCAATATTCAAACCTTCTTAGATTTTCAAGCACATTTAAGCCAGGACTGAGGCTGGACCACTCAGGAACACTCAACACTTATTGGAAAGGCCATTCTGTCTTTGGCATTGACCTTTTGTGTAATTGTCCCAATGAAAAATAAAAATAAATTGGTTTTGGTTTTAATTGGGTATTCAGAAGACTGAGGTGGGTTTTCCTCTAATGTTGTACCTGGGCTTTGCTCCTTTTATATTTATTTTGATCCTGACAAACTTCTCAGTCCCTGCTGGTGGCAAGCATACCCATAACATGATGCTGCCACCAAAATACTTGAAAAAAAAAGAGGGTTTCATTCTGTTGTGTTGTATTGCATTTGCCCCAAGCCTGTAGCTTGTAATTTAGGTCAAAATGTTAATGTCTCTGCCGTGTTGTCTTGCAGTACTACTTAACAATGTTGTTGCAAACAGCATGGACGATTTGAAGTGGATTATTATTTAAAATTCTCCTCAATTGGTAGTTACAGTCTTGTTCCATCGCTGCAACTCCCCTACGGACTCGGGAAAGGCAAAGGTTGAGAGCCTAGCATCCTCCGAAACATGACCCTGCCAAACCGCACAGCTTCTTGACACACTGCTCACTTAACCCAGAAGCACCAATGTGTCGAAGGAAACACCATCCAACTGGCTAACAAAGTCAGCTTGCAGGCGCCCGGCTCGCCACAAGGAGTTGCTAGAGTGCAACGGGACAAGAAAGGAAATCCCAGCCAGCCAAACCCTCCCTTAACCCAGACGGCGCTGGCCAAACCTCCCTTAACCCAGACAATGCTGGGCTAATTGTGCACCGCCTCAATGGGTCTCCTGGTCATAGCTGGCTGTGACACAGCCTGGGATCAAACCCGGGTCTGCAATGCAGTGCCTTAGATCGCTGAACCACTCGGGAGCCAGGAATGGATTATTAAGAACAAAGGCTTTATTCTTTTAACTTTATGATACTGGTGAGTAATATGGAGTGAACTCAATGTTGTTGATCCTCTGTATTTTCAAGTACTGTTGTGGCAGCATCATGTTATGGTTATACTTGTCACTGGCAGCGACTGGGGAGTTTGCCAGGATCAAAATAAATATGCCCAGATATAAAGTTAGAGGAAACCCTGCCTCAACCTTCTAAATACCAAACCCTAGGATAGAGTTGTATTTTTCAGCGGTACAATTACACACATTTTAAAGGCCCAATGCAGCCGTTTTTATCTCAACATCAAATCATTTCTGGATAACAATTAAGTACCTTACTGTGATTGTTTTAATCTAAAACGGTCATAAATAAACAAAAAATAGCTCTAAGAGCTTTTTCTGAAGCAAGAATACTGCTAGAATTCTGGTGATTTTTTTATTTATTTCCCCTTTATTTAACCAGGTAGGCCAGTTGAGAACAAGTTCTCATTTTACAACTGCGACCTGGCCAAGATAAAGCAAAGCAGTGTGACAAAAACTACAGAGTTACAAATAAACAAATGTACAGTCAATAACACAATAGAAAAATCTATGTACAGTGTGTGCAAATGTAGAAGATTAGGGAGGTAAGGCAATAAATAGGCCATAGAGGCGAAAAAATTAAAATTTAGCATTAACACTGGAGTGATAGATGTGCATATGATGATGTGCAAGTAGATATACTGGGGTGCAAAAGAGCAAAAAGATAAATAGATAAATAACAATATGGGGATGAGGTAGTTGGGTGTGCTATTTACAGATTGGCTGTATACAGGTACAGTGATCGGTAAACTGCTCTGACAGCTGATGCTTAAAGTTAGTGATGGAGATATAAGACTCCAGCTTCAGTGATTTTCTTACAGTCATTGGCAGCAGAGAACTGGAAGGAAAGGAGGCCAAAAGAGGTGTTGAATTTGGGGATGACCAGTGAGATATACCTGCTGGAGCATGTGCTATGGGTGGGTGTTGCTACGGGTGGTGTAATGTGATAGGTTTTGGTTTGCCTTGTGTGTGTTGGTATATGTTGTATGTGGTGTATTCTGATAAGAATGATGACGGCGTTGTGTCATCAGAGAATTGAAGCTGGTGGTGCCTACACCCTCTGATCTTCTGTAGGCAAGGCAACACAACCCCCAAAGACACAACTACGTCTCTGGATTCATCCACCCCCAACAGCCCCTCTGTCTCCTGGATCCTCCACCCCCAACAGCCCCTCTGTCTCCTGGATCCTCCACCCCCAACAGCCCCTCTGTCTCCTGGATCCTCCACCCCCAACAGCCCCTCTGTCTCCTGGATCCTCCACCCCCAACAACCCCTCTGTCTCCTGGATCCTACACCCCCAACAGCCCCTCTGTCTCCTGGATCCTCCACCCCCAACAGCCCCTCTGTCTCCTGGATCCTCCACCCCCAACAGCCCCTCTGTCTCCTGGATCCATCCAACCCCAACAGCCCCTCTGTCTCCTGGATCCTCCACCCCCAACAGCCCCTCTGTCTCCTGGATCCTCCACCCCCAACAGCCCCTCTGTCTCCTGGATCCATCCACCCCCAACAGCACCTCTGTCTCCTGGATCCGTCCACCCCCACCCCCTCTGTCTCCTGGATCCGTCCCCATCACCCCCTGCCTTCCTGCATTGACCCATCACCCAACCTCCCTGGATCTGTCCATTAATATGAACCTACAGATCATACTTGGATGGAGGTGAAGGAATAACAACAAGGGGATTAATATGAACCTACAGATCATACTTGGATGGAGGTGAAGGAATAACAACAAGAGGATTAATATGAACCTACAGATCATACTTGGATGGAGGTGAAGGAATAACAACAAGGGGATTAATATGAACCTACAGATCATACTTGGATGGAGGTGAAGGAATAACAACAAGGGGATTAATATGAACCTACAGATCATACTTGGATGGAGGTGAAGGAATAACAACAAGGGGATTAATATGAACCTACAGATCATACTTGGATGGAGGTGAAGGAATAACAACAAGGGGATTAATATGAACCTACAGATCATACTTGGATGGAGGTGAAGGAATAACAACAAGGGGATTAATATGAACCTAGAGATCATACTTGGATGGAGGTGAAGGAATAACAACAAGGGGATTAATATGAACCTACAGATCATACTTGGATGGAGGTGAAGGAATAACAACAAGGGGATTAATATGAACCTACAGATCATACTTGGATGGAGGTGAAGGAATAACAACAAGGGGATTAATATGAACCTACAGATCATACTTGGATTGAGGTGAAGGAATAACAACAAGGGGATTAATATGAACCTACAGATCATACTTGGATTGAGGTGAAGGAATAACAACAAGGGGATTAATATGAACCTACAGATCATACTTGGATTGAGGTGAAGGAATAACAACAAGGGGATTAATATGAACCTACAGATCATACTTGGATTGAGGTGAAGGAATAACAACAAGGGGATTAATATGAACCTACAGATCATACTTGGATGGAGGTGAAGGAATAACAACAAGGGGATTAATATGAACCTACAGATCATACTTGGATTGAGGTGAAGGAATAACAACAAGGGGATTAATATCGGTCAAGACGAGTTGAATTTGAATATTCTTCACATGCTTTAAAAAATATATATATTACATTTCTTTAGCAAAGGCATGACTTTCGTTCCCTCCCTACTATAAATCAGACTCAGTTCTGGGGGAGATATCACGACATCTAGGCTGCATTCCAAATGACCTTATTCCCTATTTAGTTCACTATATTTAGGTCGCTACTATATAAAGAATAGGGTGCCATTTGTGACGCAGGCCATTAGAAGGCATGTCAGTTAGGCTGAATCCTGACTTTATTAATAAACAAAAGGCTCCGTTAATTATAATGATGGAGAGAATGAGGACGTTGGGAAAATCAATTAGCCACATAAGATGAATAATGTGAAGAATATAAAACAGGAAAGCCAATCCGACACGGAATAATAATTTGCTTTGATCTCATCTCACACACTGACTGACACAGACAAAATAAGGTCATTTTACGTCCAAAATGATTTGTTTTCCGTTTGTTGGATCGAGCCGTTAGTAGTGGTAGTATGAAATCAAAGCAAACCTGGTGGATTTCAATCCGATCGCGAGTTGTAGATAACACACAGCTTTTATAGACAATTTTCCCGCGTTCGCAGAGATTGCATTCACGGTGAATGCTCAATAAGAAATGACTTTTAAATGTCAAGCTATAATGAGTTGATCGGAATTAGTCTCAGTCTAGATATAAAATACATGTGATGATCAACAATCAAACCTTACACACTAAAAACAATAGGAGTATTTGCTTTGCAATAGAGCAAAATATAAGCATGAGGTGATGACTGTAAATGTCTGAATGTGTTGAAAGGTATTGTAGGTTGTCTTTCTCCAGCAGAATGAATTCCTACCCAGGTCAAAGGGCAAACCACTATTTTCACAGCTTGGTGTAAAGACACAAACAGCTACATGCCGGTTACAACATTTCTGACATTTCACAACCCTGCTACTGCTACAACAGTAAAAGAAAAGACAACAACAAGAGCTTTAAATATATCAATAGAGACTAGTTTTCTTTCAGAAATTAAACAAGCAAACATTTATCATTCTGTACGAAGAATATGAAAACTAGACGAAGTAACGTTTTGCATGGGGGGTATCTTGGGGTTAACCTCTGTTCCGCTGTTAGTTAGGGCCTGGGAGGAGGAAGTGCTGACATGAATGAATTCCTGTGTTGATTGCAGTAAAGTAAATGACCGGTTGGAATGTAGGGCTGCGATAATCATTCCCTGGGTAACCAGAGAACCTCAGACTTCACAGCCATACGGGATAATCCACCAACCCACCAACCCTCGACTGGAGACAGACTGCCTTAACTACTGGAGACACTGATGGTGGGTTGTCTGGGCTGGAGCCACAACCCACAACCCCCAGCCCCAGAACCTTTAAAACAATCTGGCCCTAACAGGAAGTGATGTATGTAAATCCGTCAGCGAGGCTAATTCACTGGCTACTCTAAATATTTACCCAAGCTTTACTCTGGAAGGACCCGGAATCTTTACGCAAAAAAAAAAAAAAAACAGTCTCATTCTTTACATTTAAACAGCACTCTAATTTCATCTCACAGTACAACATCTCTTCACTCTAAAGTGGTTCGGTATCACTGGTTGTCATGGTGACGTTGAGAAATAAACCAATCATCCACTGTGAACGGACATCCTCTAAAAATAATCCAATGCCACATTTTTTTAAGGCATTTGCCCAACGACGATTTATACTGTATTATTGTTTATTTTGTCCAGGCCTCGGTGTCCTCATAAGTAGCTACGGCCTTGTATAGCGAAGGTTAAATCCGTGGATAGTTGTGCTGTGTGGTAGGTTGCCTCCCCCCAATTACTTCAGCTCCAGTCATCCTCTGTGGGTTGGGGCTGAGGGGCTGGCCACCCAGTCGTCTCACCTCCCCCAGTCCCCCCAGCCTGGGTGACAGCCGGGTCCTGTCCGGTTCTGCTCTGGGGGGGCTCAGCTTGTAGCTTCAGGAAGGGGGAACAGCGGGGGGGGGGGGGGGGTTCCAGGAGGGGGGGCGTGTATATGTGTGTGTGTGGGTGTGTGCTCCAGGGAAACGCCTCCTGTCTGACCTGCACTAAACGTTCCTCTCACTAATACACCATAAATCAATTCTCCATGGAGGGAGGGATGGAGGGAGGGAAGGGTGGATAGAGGGAGATAGAGGGAGGGAGAGGGGGATAGAGGGAGGGATGGAGGGAGGGAGGGAAGGGCGGATAGAGGGAGATAGAGGGAGGGAGAGGGGGATAGAGGGAGGGATGGAGGGAGGGAAGGGCGGATAGAGGGAGGGATAGAGGGAGGGAGAGGGGGATAGAGGGAGGGATAGAGGGGGGGAGAGGGGGATAGAGGGAGGGATAGAGGGAGGGAGAGGGGGATGAGGGAGGGATAGAGGGAGGGAGAGGGGGATGAGGGAGGGATAGAGGGAGGGAGAGGGGGATGAGGGTTGAGGTTTTCTTTAGGGGACATCATTTAATCCTAGTCTTTTATCTAATTAAAATGTCAGACAGGAGAATAGTGGGGATTCCACAAAACACCTTGACTATAAATACCACATGTACACAGATAAAAGCAAGGAAATGGTAGGAGGCCATCTGTACTCTTAAAAGGTCCTTAAACAAAATATTGTTGGTTCCTAGTGCGTAGGTATCAAAATGAGAATACTAGAAGAAGAGATGGAGACCTGGACACTGTCGAAAAAGAGCACTAAATCCAAAATGGAGGCTTAAATGCAAAAAAGATAGATATTTTATTTGGACATCAAAAATATGATGCAGTGCAGAAAAGTGCATAAATAAAGGGTGAAAACAAATACATGCATGAAAGAAAGAGCGAGAGAGACTCGTCCTACACTATACTACTGTCTGGCTCTGAAAGTATGTAGGCATCGATCCACTGTTTCCATGAGTGGATGGATTTCAGGGTCGTGACATCACACGCTTTCCATTTTGTTGCACTTTATCCTTATCAATAATATCAAACAGAATTGTCTGAGTACGTCTGCTTGTGTGCACACATCTGCCACTCAGCCATCAATGTGATACCTTCGTACACACATCCTGAGAACCAGGCCTTCACAATAACTGTAAATCATGACTGTGAGTTTGGAGGTAAGCATTAGATTATGTTATATACGAATACGTCTTATTTCCAGAACGAGATTAACAGAGAGTAAGAAGAGAAGAAGATATGATTAAATATTCCTGGAAAACATAACTGTCCCCCGTTTTGTTTCTCTAGCCAATGTGAAGCTCAAATACATTTTACAATAGGCTGTGATGACACCCTGATGAAGGCTCGAGCCGATACACGTTGGTGTATTTTAATAATGACTTAGCCCACACGTTAAAGGCTTTTTAACTTTCAAACCTACACGAGTGCCTGAACTTGGATTTTTTTTCTGACATTTAGTACCTAGTTTCCCTTTTGCTTTGCTGGTACTTTTCCCCTGCAAGAGCACCTGCGGTTGTTTTGGAGTACCTGAAGTGCTCCTGATATTTCTTTTACAATATGTCATCCTGCATACATCACAGCTGCAGTCTGCAGTCCATTTTATGGGTTTTTTAAGAGGTATTTATTTACTTGGTTTTCTAGCTTTTGGATACTGCGCATATACACAGTATACTACAATACATTGTTATGTAATTACTTATACGTCTCTTGAAAAGTACTTTGTTTTAGCATTTCAATGGAAGATAGAAAACCACAGAATAGCAGAGTTTTGTTACCGAAGATACATTATTAAACATACAAGATAGAGGCGGCAGAAAGCCTAGTGGTTAGAGTGCAGAGGCGGCAGGAATGCCTAGTGGTTAGAGTGTAGAGGCGGCAGGTAGCCTAGTGGTTAGTGTGTAGAGGCGGCAGGAAGCCTAGTGGTTAGTGTGTAGAGGCGGCAGGAAGCCTAGTGGTTAGAGTGTAGAGGCGGCAGGTAGCCTAGTGGTTAGTGTGTAGAGGCGGCAGGAAGCCTAGTGGTTAGTGTGTAGAGGCGGCAGGAAGCCTAGTGGTTAGAGTGTAGAGACGGCAGGAAGCCTAGTGGTTAGAGTGTAGAGGCGTCAGGAAGCCTAGTGGTTAGAGTGTAGAGGCGGCAGGAAGCCTAGTGGTTAGAGTGTAGAGACGGCAGGTAGCCTAGTGGTTAGAGTGTAGAGGCGGCAGGTAGCCTAGTGGTTAGAGTGTAGAGTCGGCAGGTAGTCTAGTGGTTAGAGTGTAGAGGCGTCAGGTAGCCTAGTGGTTAGAGTGTAGAGTCGGCAGGTAGCCTAGTGGTTAGAGTGTAGAGTCGGCAGGTAGTCTAGTGGTTAGAGTGTAGAGACGGCAGGTAGCCTAGTGGTTAGAGTGTAGAGGCGGCAGGTAGCCTAGTGGTTAGAGTGTAGAGTCGGCAGGTAGCCTAGTGGTTAGAGTGTAGAGGCGGCAGGTAGCCTAGTGGTTAGAGTGTAGAGGCGGCAGGAAGCCTAGTGGTTGGAGTGTAGAGGCGGCAGGTAGCCCAGTGGTTAGACTGGCCCACTGGTCCTCATTGTATATAAGTTCTTCTGACTTGCCTGGTTAAATGAAGGTTAAATAAAAAAGCCAGTGAAGAACGAACACCATTGTAAATAGAACCCGTATTTATTTTCCCTTTGGTACTTTAACTATTTGCACATCATTAGCCTATATATATATATATATATATATATATATATATATATATACTATAACATTGTAATTGTCTCTGCAGATGTCATTCAGTCAGTCTTCTCCTCAGCTCCTCTACAGAACACCCAGATCTCAGTCAGAGGAGAGGTGCGCCGGTTAGGACTCAGGAGAAACAGACGAGGGTGTGTCTGTCTCTGTGTGTGTCTGTGTGTGTGTATGTGTGGCATGTGCATGTGCCATACCGTACGTCTTCATCTCTGAGAGAGAGAGAAAAAGACTTAGAAGAAGATTTATAATGGCAGGATTATTCTGTGTCACACTAATTAAACTATCAGTGTCTGTCAGCTGATTTAAAAAGTCTCCCAGAGAACAAGAGGGAAAAGTTCTCTCTCAGATCACAGTCTTGAGCGACAGACTCTTCCTGTTGCACAGGACTGTCGCTTAGCGTGTGGGCGGCTCTATCTGCTCTGAGTATGTTATGTAATGTTGTGTTATGAGGGCTTTCAGAAAGGAGTGAGTTGGATGAAATCTATTTCAATCTACGATAGCATTGCCTTAAAAATTCTGCTCTGAAATCCAACCAATGTCACGCTCGCTATCCTCAAACTCCCTGTCATAAATCAACCAAGGCGCAGCGTGCATGTAGTTCCACATCTTTTAATGAAAGTGAAACAACAAACAGGTAAAACAGCAAAGACCGTGACGCAACCGAGGTGCACACAAACACACATGGAAAAAATAATTACCCACAACACACAGGTGGGAAAAGGCTACCTAAGGATGGTTCTCAATCAGAGACAACGAAAGCCTCTGATTGAGAACAACACCCGGCCAAACACATAGAAATAGAAAAACATAGAACATAGACTGCCCACCCAAATCACACCCTGACCAAAACAAAATAGAGACATAAAACGCTCTCTACGGTCAGGGCGAGACAACCAAAACATTGGTTGATGTTGTAAGTCAACACTTAGGCCTTATTGTTCTCAGCCAATAAGAATTACACTAGGGTATTTTTGTTCCATTAACAACACTGGATCCAGGCTGTTTATGAAGACTGGATTCTTATCATCGGCAGAACAATGTGTCTGACTCAGTCAAATTACCCAGTGGCCATTGGGGTGGAATGTTATTCATATTTTTCATAATTAATCAATATTCTTCTCCCATGTCACCCCTCTCCTCCCATGTTACCCTGCTCCTCCCATGTCACCCTGCTCCTCCCATGTCACCCTGCTCCTCCCATGTCACCCCTCTCCTCCCATGTCACCCTGCTCCTCCCATGTCACCCCTCTCCTCCCATGTCACCCTGCTCCTCCCATGTCACCCCTCTCCTCCCATGTCACCCTGCTCCTCCCATGTCACCCTGCTCCTCCCATGTCACCCCTCTCCTCCCATGTCACCCTGCTCCTCCCATGTCACCCTGCTCCTCCCATGTCACCCTGCTCCTCCCATGTCACCCTGCTCCTCCCATGTCACCCCTCTCCTCCCATGTCACCCTGCTCCTCCCATGTCACCCTGCTCCTCCCATGTCACCCCTCTCCTCCCATGTCACCCCTCTCCTCCCATGTCACCCCTCTCCTCCCATGTCAC
>NC_048576.1:10520512-10540512 GCF_013265735.2 Oncorhynchus mykiss | reverse complement strand
ATTTGTGGAGGTCTACAATTCTGAGGTGAGGTCTTGGCTGATTTCTTTTGATTTTCCCATTATGTCAAGCAAAGAGGCACTGAGTTTGAAGGTAGGCCTTGAAACACATCCACAGGTACACCTCCAATTGACTCAAATGATGTCAATTAGCCTATCAGAAGCTTCTAAAGCATGACATAATTTTCTGGAATTTTCCAAGCTGTTTAAAGGCACAGTCGACTTAGTGTATGTAAACTTCTGACCCACTGAAATTAGGATACCCTGAATTATATTGTCTGTCAACAATTGTTGGAAAAATGAGTTGTGTCAAGCACAAAGTAGATGTCCTAACCGACTTGCAAAACAATAGTTTGTTAACAAGAATTTTGTGGACTGGTTGAAAAATGTGTGTAATGTGTAATGACTCCAACCTAAGTGTATGTAAACTTCCGACTTCAACTGTATCTTAAGATGAATGAACTAACTGTAAGTCTCTCTGGATAAGAGTGTCTGCTAAATAACTAACTGTAAGTCTCTCTGGATAAGAGTCTGCTAAATAACTAACTGTACGTCTCTCTGGATAAGAGTCTGCTAAATAACTAACTGTAAGTCTCTCTGGATAAGAGTCTGCTAAATAACTAACTGTAAGTCTCTCTGGATAAGAGTCTGCTAAATAACTAACTGTAAGTCTATCTGGATAAGAGTCTGCTGAATAACTAACTGTAAGTCTCTCTGGATAAGAGTCTGATAAATAACTAACTGTAAGTCTCTCTGGATAAGAGTCTGCTAAATAACTAACTGTAAGTCTCTCTGGATAAGAGTCTGCTAAATAACTAACTGTAAGTCTCTCTGGATAAGAGTCTGCTGAATAACTAACTGTAAGTCTATCTGGATAAGAGTCTGCTGAATAACTAACTGTAAGTCTCTCTGGATAAGAGTCTGATAAATAACTAACTGTAAGTCTATCTGGATAAGAGTCTGCTGAATAACTAACTGTAAGTCTCTCTGGATAAGAGTCTGCTAAATAACTAACTGTAAGTCTCTCTGGATAAGAGTCTGATAAATAACTAACTGTAAGTCTCTCTGGATAAGAGTCTGCTAAATAACTAACTGTAAGTCTCTCTGGATAAGAGTCTGCTAAATAACTAACTGTAAGTCTCTCTGGATAAGAGTCTGCTGAATAACTAACTGTAAGTCTATCTGGATAAGAGTCTGCTGAATAACTAACTGTAAGTCTCTCTGGATAAGAGTCTGATAAATAACTAACTGTAAGTCTATCTGGATAAGAGTCTGCTGAATAACTAACTGTAAGTCTCTCTGGATAAGAGTCTGCTAAATAACTAACTGTAAGTCTCTCTGGATAAGAGTCTGCTGAATAACTAACTGTAAGTCTCTCTGGATAAGAGTCTGCTAAATAACTAACTGTAAGTCTCTCTGGATAAGAGTCTGATAAATAACTAACTGTAAGTCTATCTGGATAAGAGTCTGCTGAATAACTAACTGTAAGTCTCTCTGGATAAGAGTCTGCTAAATAACTAACTGTAAGTCTATCTGGATAAGAGTCTGCTAAATAACTAACTGTAAGTCTCTCTGGATAAGAGTCTGCTGAATAACTAACTGTAAGTCTCTCTGGATAAGAGTCTGATAAATAACTAACTGTAAGTCTATCTGGATAAGAGTCTGCTGAATAACTAACTGTAAGTCTCTCTGGATAAGAGTCTGCTAAATAACTAACTGTAAGTCTCTCTGGATAAGAGTCTGCTAAATAACTAACTGTAAGTCTCTCTGGATAAGAGTCTGCTAAATAACTAACTGTAAGTCTATCTAGATAAGAGTCTGATAAATAACTAACTGTAAGTCTATCTAGATAAGAGTCTGATAAATAACTAACTGTAAGTCTATCTAGATAAGAGTCTGATAAATAACTAACTGTAAGTCTCTCTTGATAAAAGTCTGATAAATAACTAACTGTAAGTCTCTCTTGATAAAAGTCTGATAAATAACTAACTGTAAGTCTCTCTTGATAAGAGTGTCTGCTGAATAACTAACTGTAAGTCTCTCTTGATAAGAGTGTCTGCTGAATAACTAACTGTAAGTCTCTCTTGATAAGAGTGTCTGCTAAATGACTAACATGTACATGTAAAAATGGATATTGGGGGAAGATAAATAAACAGATAAATATTGGTGGTTTTTCCCATGTTGTTTGTGCTCCACTGGTTTCCCTTGTCAATGGCCCACACATCTTGCTGCTGTGATTGCACACTGGTGTTTTGCCTAACAGATAGGAGAGTTTATCAATGTTTGATTAGTTTTCCAACTCTTTGTGGGTCTGTGTGATCTGTGGGAATGTGTGTCTCTAGTATGGTCGTACATTTGGCAGGAGGTTAGGAAGTGCAGCTCAGTTTCCACCTCATTTTGTGGGCAGTGTGCACATAGCCTGCCTTCTCTCGAGGTCTGCCTATGATGGCCTCTCTCAATAGAAAGGCTATGCTCACTTAATTTTGGGTCAGTCACAGTGGTCTGATATTTTGCCACTGTGTACTCTGTTTAGGGCCAGACAGCATTTCAATTTGCTCAGATTTTGGTTTATCCTTTCCAGTGTGTCAAATGGTTATCTTTTTGCATTCCTCATGATTTGGTTAGGTCTAATTGTGTTGCTGTCCTGGGGCTCAGTGGGGTCTGTTTGTGTTTGTGAACAGAGCCCCAGAACCAGTTTGCTGAGGGGAATCTTCTCTAGGTTCATCTCTCTGTAAGTGGGGACTTTGTGGTGGAATATGTGGGCATTGCTTCCTTTTAGGTGGTTGTAGAATTTAACCGATATTTTCGGTATGTTGATAACTAGTGGGTATAGTCCTTATTCTGCTCTGCATGCATTGTTAGGGGTTTAATGGAGTATAATTGAGCAGAATTCTGCATGCAGAGTTTCAATTAGGTGTTTGTCCCATTTTGTGAATTCTTGGTTGGTGAGCAGACCCCAGACCTCACAACCATAAAGGGCAATGGGTGCTACAGTATAACTGATTGAAGATCCTAATTGGGATGTCGAATTTTATGTTCCTTTTGATGCCGTGGATTTTGCTTTATCTCTTAGATCGTTCACAGCCTTGTGGAAGTTAGACTGTTCTCTCTGCTATCGCATGGCAAGAGGTACCAGTTCCCCAAGTCTGGAACCAATAGGAGCCTGAACAGCTTCTACCCCCAATACATAAGATTTCTAAACAAGACTGCTAAACAAGACCGCTAAGCAAGACCGCTAAACAAGACCTCCTAAACAAGACCTCTAAACAAGACCTCTTAAACAAGACCTCCTAAACAAGACTGCTAAACAAGACTGCTAAACAAGACTGCTAAACAAGACTGCTAAACAAGACCTCTAAACAAGACCTCTAAACAAGACCTCTAAACAAGACTGCTAAACTTATAATCATGTTATTACCTCGTACCCCTGCACATGGACTCAGTACTGGTACTCCCTGCTTATAATCATGTTATTACCTCGTACCCCTGCACATGGACTCAGTACTGGTACTCCCTGCTTATAATCATGTTATTACCTCGTACCCCTGCACATGGACTCAGTACTGGTACTCCCTGCTTATAATCATGTTATTACCTCGTACCCCTGCACATGGACTCAGTACTGGTACTCCCTGCTTATAATCATGTTATTACCTCGTACCCCTGCACATGGACTCAGTACTGGTACTCCCTGCTTATAATCATGTTATTACCTCGTACCCCTGCACATGGACTCAGTACTGGTACTCCCTGCTTATAATCATGTTATTACCTCGTACCCCTGCACATGGACTCAGTACTGGTACTCCCTGCTTATAATCATGTTATTACCTCATACCCCTGCACATGGACTCAGTACTGGTACTCCCTGCTTATAATCATGTTATTACCTCATACCCCTGCACATGGACTCAGTACTGGTACTCCCTGCTTATAATCATGTTATTTTTACTCGTTATTGTTATTAATTATTCACTGTGCATTTGTTCCTGGCGTCATACATTTTTTTGTTTATTTAAAAAATATATTTATTTCTCTTTAATCCTGCATTGTTGGTAAAGGACCCATCAGTAAGCATGTCACTGTTAGCCTACTACACCTGTTGTTACGAAGCATGTGACAAATAAAATCTTTTTTGTTTTTGTTTTGTTGAAGACAGACTTTATGTCTCAAAGTATTTTATTTGGGTCTCACCCATATATTCACATATACACTACATGACCAAAAGTATGTGGAGCCGTGTTTGACAAACATCTCATTCCAAAATCATGCTCATTAATATGGAGCTGGTCTCCCCCTATTTGCTATTACAGCTTCCCCTCTTCTGGGACGGCGTTCCACTACAGTAGATGTTGGAACATTCCTGCATTCAGCCACAAGAGCATTAGTGAGGTCGGGCACCGATGTCAGGCGATTAGGCCAGTCAGCATTCCAATTCATCCCAAAGGTGTTGGATGGGGTTGAGGTCAGGGCTATGTGCAGGCCAGTCAAGTTCTTCCACACCGATCTCAACAAACTATTTCTGTACGGACCTCGCTTTGTGCACGCAGGCGTTGTCATGACGAAACAGGAAAGGGTCTTCCCCAAACTCTGTTGCCACAAAGTTGGAAGCACAGAATCGTCTAGAATGTCATTGTATGCTGTAGTGTTAAGATTTCCCTTCAAAGGGCCTAGTGCAAACCATGAAAACAGCCCCAGACCATTATTCCTCCTTCACCTAAATCTACAGTTGGCATTATGAATTAGGGTAGATAGCATTCTCCTGGTATCTGCCAAACCCAGATTCGTCCAATGGTAAAGTGGGATCATCACTCCAGATACCAATGGCGGCAAGCTTTACACCACTGCAGCCGACACTTGGCATTGCGCATGGTGATCTTAGGCTTGTGTGCTGTTGCTCGGCCATGGAAACCCATTTCATGAAGCTCCCAACGAACAGTTATTGTGCTGACGTTGCTTCCAGAAGCAGTTTGGAACTTGGTAGAGAGTGTTGCAAATTAGGACAGGCGATTTTTACACGCTACACGATTCTGCACTCGGCGGTCCCATTCTGTGAGCTGAGCTGTTGTTGCTCCTAGACATTTCCACTTCACAATAACAGCACTTACAGTTGACCGGGGCAGCTCAAACAGGGCAGAAATTTTACAAACGTACTTGACGACGCCACGTTGAAAGTCACTGAGCTCTTCAGTAAGGTCATTCTACTGTTGATGTTTGTCTATGGAGATTGCATGGCGGTGTGCTCAATTTTATACACCTGTCAGCAACGGGTGTGGTTGAAATAGTCTAATCCACTAATTTGAAGGGGTGTCTACATACTTCGTATAAATATATAGTGTATGTTAGATGCATATACATCGGGAAATAGATTCCCATAGATTCCCAGTTATATTCCCCCCAGTTTTATCATTGGAATGTGATTAAAAAAAACAAGACAACGGTGTGCTTTAGGACCATGTGGACACCTCCGAGCGGTCGGGTACACTGTTTGGAGTGTTTATCCGATTGGATAGAAAATTAAGTAAATGATGTCCCCCCAAGTTCTAAAACCAAAGTTGCTCCCCTGCTCACGATTAACAGTTATTCAGTGTCCTGTCCTAACGACTGTGTTGTGTCATGTTCTGATCTGACCCATGCTGTCGACCAATCAGGGTCCAAATTCTCCATCGAGCGCCAGTGCCAGCAGTCAATCCGTAACCACGGCGAAGGACATACGACTATGGGATGTGGAGCGATCATAAAACACAATTGCATGCACGATATGGCTGTCATATCAGTCTGATTAGAGTCATTTACCTGATGACTGACAGACAACGTCAACAACAGACAAATGGGCTCGCCAGACTTTAAAGATAACATACTGTAACAGTTTACAACACAACACCCAGGGCTGCATCTCAATTGCACCGTATTCTCTATATAGTGCACAGTGGAGTAAAGGACATAAGTAAAAATACTTTAAAGTACTTATTAAGTCGTTTAAAGTACTTTAAAGTACTTATTACGTTGTTTAAAGTACTTTAAAGTACTTATTTGGTGTATCTGTACTTTATTATTTATATTTTTGACAACTTTTACTTCACTATGCTTAGCAGGACAGGAACATTTTCCAATATACGCACTTATCAAGAGAACATACCTGGGCATCCCTAATGCCTCTGATCTGGTGGATTCATTAAACACAAAAGCTTAATTTGTCAATTATGTCTGCGTGTTGTAGTGTGCCCCTGGCTATGCATAGATAAATAAAAAAACAAGAAAATTATGCTGTCTGGTTTGCTTAAAATAAGCAATTTGAAATAATCTATACGAAAAGTATATTTTTGCAATTATATATACTTTTGATTCTTAAGGATATTTAAAACCAAATACATTTAGACTTTTACTCAGGTAGTATTTCACTGGGTGATTTCACTTTAGTTATTTTCTAGTTAGGTATCTTGACTTTTACTCAAGTATGACAACTTTTCCCACTACTGATATTGTACTAGTTTTGTAGAGCCAGAGAGAGAGAGAGAGAGAGACACTTGCTTTGGCAATGTTAACACGTTTCCCATGCCAATAAAGCCCCTTGAATTGAATTGAATTGAGAGATACAGAGAGAGAGAGAGATAGAGAGAGATAGAGAGAGAGAGAGAGAGACAGAGAGAGATAGATAGCGAGAGAGAGAGAGAGAGAGAGAGAGACAGAGAGAGATAGATAGAGAGAGAGAGAGAGATAGATTAATTATATTGCTGGCTAATGGTGGTATTAACAGTGTAGATAAAAAAGCAAGGAGCCATAGTAACATTCAAATATTGGCAGGAAGTGTAACCCAGGTATGTGCAGATTGCAGAACCCATAGTAGAATCCTAGCATACATTCCCTCTGTTTTCACAGACGTGTTTTTTCTTCAATTAATGAACATTACAGCAACGTGGCAGAGTAGATGGGGGTAAAGTTGAGGGAGATAGGGGAGGATGGAGGGAGATGGAAAGAGAGAGACGGGAGTGTCTTGGGATGAGAGGAAAAGAGGAGGAATCTTTAGGAGGATGACAGATTTAAAAAGCCAATGAGAGAATCCCCCTCTCTCAGACCCCAGGATACACACACACACGCACGCACACACACACACACACACACACACACACACACACACACACACACACACACACACACACACACACACACACACACACACACACACACACACACACACACACACACAATACCCTCTCTCAAAACCCAGGGGAGTTAGCTCGGCAGGAGATAGCTTGGGGAACATTATGACAATAAAGTGCTTAAAACCGAGAGGAACCAGGGTCTGAGGGCTTATAGAGGGTGCAACAGGTCAGCCACTCAGGAGTAAATGTCAGTTGGCTTTTCATAGCCAAGCATTCAGAGGTTGAGACAGCAGTTGCGTTAGAGAGAGAGTGAGCGAGATGGTCCTAACAGTAAGTCCTGGAAAAGGAAGCACGTCCGGTGAACAGGTCAGCAGAAACTGGATCAGCAGCACGATCAGGTGGACTGGGGACGGGGATAGACAGACATGACTTCACATCTCAGAAAATATTTATAATGTTGTTCTTCTTGTTCACGTAATTCATGCCAATGCTGTGTTTTTTTTTTAGCTAGAACCCAATTGACTCCCATTCAGTGCTTGATGGAGTGCTGCTCTTGTCCCAGAATGCACCGCATGGCCCATTGAGAGTGTACGGACAACGTACACAATGGGCGTTGATACAATTTGAATTGAGTTTCTCCTCGCCTCATTTCTTAAAGTGTTCCTGGTTTAGCTCAACCAGTTAGCTTAGTTAGCACTCAGCCAGTTAGCTTAGTTAGCACTCAGCCAGTTAGCTTAGTTAGCACTCAGCCAGTTAGCTTAGTTAGCACTCAGCCAGTTATCTTAGTTAGCACTCAGCCAGTTATCTTAGTTAGCACTCAGCCAGTTAGCTTAGTAATGTCTTAACCATTAGCCTAGCCCAAGAGAAAATCCTTGTGGGCTACATTTGGGCTTACACGTCTCAGGCAGGGCTACCTCATCACAAGAGCGTGATTCCAAATCAGCACCGTTAGCACCCACACAGTTAGCTTTGCTTCTATGGTCAGGATTCATACATATGTAAGATGATCTAATTAAACAGAAAAATCTAGTAGCTACAGCATGCATCTGCCATACAAGAGAAAGTCTCCCCCTTCTCCTCCCCCTCCTCCCCCTTCAACCTCCTCCCCCTCCTCCTTCTCCTCCTCCTCCTCCTCCCCCTTCTCCTCCTCCTCTTCTCCCTTCTCCTCCTCCTCCTCCCCTTCTCCTTCTCCTCCTCCCCCTTCTCCTGCTCCTCCTCTTCCTTCTTCTCCTCCCCCTTCTCCTCCTCCTCCTCGTCCCCCCCCCCCCCTCCTCCTCCCCCCCTTCTCCTCCTCCCCCCTCCTCCTCCTTGAATGCTCCTTCAATAACAGGTTGGTTACATTCCAAATCCCGAACCCCTTGGTTTGATCAGTCTAAACCCATGCACAATAACCAAAGTGGTAAAAAAAAAAAAAAAAAACTGAAATACAGTTATTTCGTTGCCAAGCAACTGCATGCCTCAAAAGTAGCTGAAATTCAACCGGTGGAAGTTATCCAAGTTCCCTGGGGGCCATTTTGACGTGGAGTGGATTGGAGTCTGTGTGTGTGTGTGTGTGTGTGTGTGTGTGTGTGTGTGTGTGTGTGTGTGTGTGTGTGTGTGTGTGTGTGTGTGTGTGTGTGTGTGTGTGTGTGTGTGTGTGTGTGTGTGTGTGTGTGTGTGTGTGTGTGTGTGTGTGTGTGTGTGTGAAAATACTAAGAGCTGATCCGGGAGGACCATGAATAATTGTCAATAGGTGCCAGTGGACATGGTTCAGCTGCCACAGGTCTATCCAGCAAGAACAAGTCCAGATGTCTTTTGAAAAAGATTATTCCAGAGAATGGTTCCTGCATGGATGACTGTAGATAGTATGTGTGTGGTTATATAAAGAACAGCAGTGAGTACACAGAGAATGGTTCCTGCATGGATAACTGTAGATAGTATGTGTGTGGTTATATAAAGAACAGCAGTGAGTACACAGAGAATGGTTCCTGCATGGATAACTGTAGATAGTATGTGTGTGGTTATATAAAGAACAGCAGTGAGTACACAGAGAATGGTTCCTGCATGGATAACTGTAGATAGTATGTGTGTGGTTATATAAAGAACAGCAGTGAGTACACAGAGAATGGTTCCTGCATGGATAACTGTAGATAGTATGTGTGTGGTTATATAAAGAACAGCAGTGAGTACACAGAGAATGGTTCCTGCATGGATAACTGTAGATAGTATGTGTGTGGTTATATAAAGAACAGCAGTGAGTACACAGAGAATGGTTCCTGCATGGATAACTGTAGATAGTATGTGTGTGGTTATATAAAGAACAGCAGTGAGTACACAGAGAATGGTTCCTGCATGGATAACTGTAGATAGTATGTGTGTGGTTATATAAAGAACAGCAGTGAGTACACAGAGAATGGTTCCTGCATGGATAACTGTAGATAGTATGTGTGTGGTTATATAAAGAACAGCAGTGAGTACACAGAGAATGGTTCCTGCATGGATGACTGTAGATAGTATGTGTGTGGTTATATAAAGAACAGCAGTGAGTACACAGAGAATGGTTCCTGCATGGATAACTGTAGATAGTATGTGTGTGGTTATATAAAGAACAGCAGTGAGTACACAGAGAATGGTTCCTGCATGGATAACTGTAGATAGTATGTGTGTGGTTATATAAAGAACAGCAGTGAGTACACAGAGAATGGTTCCTGCATGGATGACTGTAGATAGGATGTGTGTGGTTATATAAAGAACAGCAGTGAGTACACAGAGAATGGTTCCTGCATGGATAACTGTAGATAGTATGTGTGTGGTTATATAAAGAACAGCAGTGAGTACACAGAGAATGGTTCCTGCATGGATGACTGTAGATAGTATGTGTGTGGTTATATAAAGAACAGCAGTGAGTACACAGATAATGGTTCCTGCATGGATAACTGTAGATAGTATGTGTGTGGTTATATAAAGAACAGCAGTGAGTACACAGAGAATGGTTCCTGCATGGATAACTGTAGATAGTATGTGTGTGGTTATATAAAGAACAGCAGTGAGTACACAGAGAATGGTTCCTGCATGGATAACTGTAGATAGTATGTGTGTGGTTATATAAAGAACAGCAGTGAGTACACAGAGAATGGTTCCTGCATGGATAACTGTAGATAGTATGTGTGTGGTTATATAAAGAACAGCAGTGAGTACACAGAGAATGGTTCCTGCATGGATAACTGTAGATAGTATGTGTGTGGTTATATAAAGAACAGCAGTGAGTACACAGAGAATGGTTCCTGCATGGATGACTGTAGATAGTATGTGTGTGGTTATATAAAGAACAGCAGTGAGTACACAGAGAATGGTTCCTGCATGGATAACTGTAGATAGTATGTGTGTGGTTATATAAAGAACAGCAGTGAGTACACAGAGAATGGTTCCTGCATGGATAACTGTAGATAGTATGTGTGTGGTTATATAAAGAACAGCAGTGAGTACACAGATAATGGTTCCTGCATGGATAACTGTAGATAGTATGTGTGTGGTTATATAAAGAACAGCAGTGAGTACACAGAGAATGGTTCCTGCATGGATGACTGTAGATAGTATGTGTGTGGTTATATAAAGAACAGCAGTGAGTACACAGAGAATGGTTCCTGCATGGATGACTGTAGATAGTATGTGTGTGGTTATATAAAGAACAGCAGTGAGTACACAGAGAATGGTTCCTGCATGGATAACTGTAGATAGTATGTGTGTGGTTATATAAAGAACAGCAGTGAGTACACAGAGAATGGTTCCTGCATGGATAACTGTAGATAGTATGTGTGTGGTTATATAAAGAACAGCAGTGAGTACACAGAGAATGGTTCCTGCATGGATAACTGTAGATAGTATGTGTGTGGTTATATAAAGAACAGCAGTGAGTACACAGAGAATGGTTCCTGCATGGATAACTGTAGATAGTATGTGTGTGGTTATATAAAGAACAGCAGTGAGTACACAGGGAATGGTTCCTGCATGGATAACTGTAGATAGTATGTGTGTGGTTATATAAAGAACAGCAGTGAGTACACAGAGAATGGTTCCTGCATGGATGACTGTAGATAGTATGTGTGTGGTTATATAAAGAACAGCAGTGAGTACACAGAGAATGGTTCCTGCATGGATAACTGTAGATAGTATGTGTGTGGTTATATAAAGAACAGCAGTGAGTACACAGAGAATGGTTCCTGCATGGATAACTGTAGATAGTATGTGTGTGGTTATATAAAGAACAGCAGTGAGTACACAGAGAATGGTTCCTGCATGGATAACTGTAGATAGTATGTGTGTGGTTATATAAAGAACAGCAGTGAGTACACAGAGAATGGTTCCTGCATGGATAACTGTAGATAGTATGTGTGTGGTTATATAAAGAACAGCAGTGAGTACACAGAGAATGGTTCCTGCATGGATAACTGTAGATAGTATGTGTGTGGTTATATAAAGAACAGCAGTGAGTACACAGAGAATGGTTCCTGCATGGATGACTGTAGATAGTATGTGTGTGGTTATATAAAGAACAGCAGTGAGTACACAGAGAATGGTTCCTGCATGGATGACTGTAGATAGTATGTGTGTGGTTATATAAAGAACAGCAGTGAGTACACAGAGAATGGTTCCTGCATGGATGACTGTAGATATTATGTGTGTGGTTATATAAAGAACAGCAGTGAGTACACAGAGAATGGTTCCTGCATGGATAACTGTAGATAGTATGTGTGTGGTTATATAAAGAACAGCAGTGAGTACACAGAGAATGGTTCCTGCATGGATGACTGTAGATAGTATGTGTGTGGTTATATAAAGAACAGCAGTGAGTACACAGAGAATGGTTCCTGCATGGATGACTGTAGATAGTATGTGTGTGGTTATATAAAGAACAGCAGTGAGTACACAGAGAATGGTTCCTGCATGGATAACTGTAGATAGTATGTGTGTGGTTATATAAAGAACAGCAGTGAGTACACAGAGAATGGTTCCTGCATGGATAACTGTAGATAGTATGTGTGTGGTTATATAAAGAACAGCAGTGAGTACACAGAGAATGGTTCCTGCATGGATAACTGTAGATAGTATGTGTGTGGTTATATAAAGAACAGCAGTGAGTACACAGAGAATGGTTCCTGCATGGATAACTGTAGATAGTATGTGTGTGGTTATATAAAGAACAGCAGTGAGTACACAGAGAATGGTTCCTGCATGGATGACTGTAGATAGTATGTGTGTGGTTATATAAAGAACAGCAGTGAGTACACAGAGAATGGTTCCTGCATGGATGACTGTAGATAGTATGTGTGTGGTTATATAAAGAACAGCAGTGAGTACACAGAGAATGGTTCCTGCATGGATAACTGTAGATAGTATGTGTGTGGTTATATAAAGAACAGCAGTGAGTACACAGAGAATGGTTCCTGCATGGATAACTGTAGATAGTATGTGTGTGGTTATATAAAGAACAGCAGTGAGTACACAGAGAATGGTTCCTGCATGGATGACTGTAGATAGTATGTGTGTGGTTATATAAAGAACAGCAGTGAGTACACAGAGAATGGTTCCTGCATGGATGACTGTAGATAGTATGTGTGTGGTTATATAAAGAACAGCAGTGAGTACACAGAGAATGGTTCCTGCATGGATAACTGTAGATAGTATGTGTGTGGTTATATAAAGAACAGCAGTGAGTACACAGAGAATGGTTCCTGCATGGATAACTGTAGATAGTATGTGTGTGGTTATATAAAGAACAGCAGTGAGTACACAGAGAATGGTTCCTGCATGGATGACTGTAGATAGTATGTGTGTGGTTATATAAAGAACAGCAGTGAGTACACAGAGAATGGTTCCTGCATGGATAACTGTAGATAGTATGTGTGTGGTTATATAAAGAACAGCAGTGAGTACACAGAGAATGGTTCCTGCATGGATAACTGTAGATAGTATGTGTGTGGTTATATAAAGAACAGCAGTGAGTACACAGAGAATGGTTCCTGCATGGATGACTGTAGATAGTATGTGTGTGGTTATATAAAGAACAGCAGTGAGTACACAGAGAATGGTTCCTGCATGGATAACTGTAGATAGTATGTGTGTGGTTATATAAAGAACAGCAGTGAGTACACAGAGAATGGTTCCTGCATGGATAACTGTAGATAGTATGTGTGTGGTTATATAAAGAACAGCAGTGAGTACACAGAGAATGGTTCCTGCATGGATGACTGTAGATAGTATGTGTGTGGTTATATAAAGAACAGCAGTGAGTACACAGAGAATGGTTCCTGCATGGATGACTGTAGATAGGATGTGTGTGGTTATATAAAGAACAGCAGTGAGTACACAGAGAATGGTTCCTGCATGGATAACTGTAGATAGTATGTGTGTGGTTATATAAAGAACAGCAGTGAGTACACAGAGAATGGTTCCTGCATGGATAACTGTAGATAGTATGTGTGTGGTTATATAAAGAACAGCAGTGAGTACACAGAGAATGGTTCCTGCATGGATAACTGTAGATAGTATGTGTGTGGTTATATAAAGAACAGCAGTGAGTACACAGAGAATGGTTCCTGCATGGATAACTGTAGATAGTATGTGTGTGGTTATATAAAGAACAGCAGTGAGTACACAGAGAATGGTTCCTGCATGGATAACTGTAGATAGTATGTGTGTGGTTATATAAAGAACAGCAGTGAGTACACAGAGAATTGGCAGTAATACAGTTAGATACTAAGCATACACAGATACAGTACCACAGCAGGTTGGTGGCACCCTGGAATAGTTTCAAATACATTAACCACATGGTTTCCATGGTTTCCATGTGTTTGATGCCATTCCATTCGCTCCATTCCAGCCATCTTCCCCTCAGCAGCCTCCACTTTTGTACATAGGCCTACGTATGACCTCTAATAGCTAAACTAGCTTAGCACATTACTATGGTCTGTACTGGCTTAACATATTAATATGGCCAGAAATGCAACACATATAATGACTTAAGATAATAATATGGCCAGAAATACAACACATAGACTGACTTAACATATTAATATGGCCAGAAATACAACACATAGACTGACTTAACATATTAATACGGCCAGAAATACAACACATAGACTGACTTAACATATTAATATGGCCAGAAATACAACACATAGACTGACTTAACATATTAATATGGCCAGAAATACAACACATAGACTGACTTAACATATTAATATGGCCAGAAATACAACACATAGACTGACTTAACATAGTATGTACATCAATACACACATCTATGCTTGACAATGCTCAATGCCAGATCACTAACCCAGAAATAAAAATGGAATGCAGATACAGGATATACATAAGCCATAACCCCAATAGACTCAAAGCAGTACTGTAACAGTGGCTGAAATAGGCCGATACATGAAGACTTTACATGTAATTAAATAGGGTGAGAAATAATGATGCTAATAATGACTCATAATTCTTAACCCGCGATCCGGTGTTTTATCCATGGGTTGAATAAAGAGAAAACAAAAACCTTAAAAATCCATAAATGTATAATTATTGTGCAATTTAATATCTGGGTTACATTGAGATTTTCCTTTCATTATTTAAGGCTATCTGGCATTAGTGCATAAATCCACGAAGGCAAAACGGACAATGTCGAGGGTTTACTTCAATAAGAGAAAAGCTGTGAAATGTAGAGTGGAAGATAAAGAGAAGGGAGGACCAGAAAGTAATGTTTGGGAAAGATTTGGTGAAGTGGTACAAGAGGATGATAACAGTGTTGTGTGGTGATTGTGAGGCGCTGTACAAATTCAACAGTCACAAGATCGGACTTCAAATAGGCCAATGACAGGTCAAGGGAACTGTAGCCTACTGTTCAGATGGGTCAAATGGAAACTGAAATCTGGACTCTGACTGTAGGTCTATAACCTCTCACCTAGCCTTAACATTAACTCCTGCAGAATTAAACATTTCTTGCAGTAAACATTTTGACGAGGGAAATATGATTTATTTCTTTCGGCATCTTGAGAGAATGTGAAGATAGCACCTCTACAGACGGTATCTATCTTAATCAGCATCATAAAGCTGATAGTATTTCAACCAGATTAAATATGCATCCAAGCTGAACTGAAATCTAATCAGAAACATGTTGGGTCGTTTACCCAGGTTTCTATTTCCTCTATTACCTTACAACAGGTCAAACTGATGTCATTTGGATGTTTTGCACAGAAAATCATCACGTTCTTTTTGTAGAGTCATTACATTTTCTCTCCAGTTCATAAACGCTCCGCGAAAGAAGCAGCGATGACTGAACACGTTTCCATTGTTAACTTGAATGAAGCATTCATTCTATTGATTTATGACATTATTCTGGTGAGCGAGGGTTCATTTAGTGTTCTAGGGCAGCAATAATGACAGAAGAGAAGCTGCATGTATCTAATTATAGACAAGTGGACTAACAAATAGTCTACCAAAATGTTAAGCAGAAACACATCTAAATCAGGCAACCAAAACAATTTTGAAAATTCATTCTACCGTCTCTGACTGAAACCTACAGCACATTTTCTATATTAGCGGGTGTAGGCCTCAGATTGTCACGTTATCACATATAGTTCACCCGCAATTGCGTGCGGGTGAACAAACCACTGACCTACCCACCACTAGTGGCCACAGGGCAAAGGCCCATAGCAGGCTAACGGCTAGGCTAGCAAGCTAACATACCTCAACATTTAAAGGGTGAAATAACAGTTTTACCATCAGACCTTGAATATAACGACAGCACAAACATGCGGGTATAACTTATAATTCAATGCAACAAGTCAAGCTGTAGGAACGTGTAGAGAAATGGAGAAGGGGCAGTGAGATGAGGGAATAGCTACAACGTGATTGGCTCACAAAGTGGGGTGGCTTGTAAGCACCAATAAGGTGAAAATAAGGGAATTTGGGCAAGTACAACAAAACACAAGAAAAGGGGTGCTGAAACTGCCGAAGCAGAGCTGGCCTGTTTAACAGTGTGTGTGTCTCTCTGGACGTGTTGAACTATTCTTGTCGTTGTAAATAAGAATTTGTTCTTAAACTGACTTGCCTAGTCAAATAAAGGTTAAATAAATAAAACAATGAAAACAAAATATGAGATTTTGAGACAGATTTTCTGAGAGAGAGAGGCACATTAGTGGAATTTCAACATGGTCCTCCTGCTTGCCACAAGACTGTGTTAGCCTGCTGAGCTAAAGCCAAGGCATTAGCTCGGGGAGTTAACACAATTCCTCAGATCTGAGGCAAGGTTACTCATCACGTGGGCGTGGTTTACTGATTCACCGGCTTGCATATGGTTGTTTAAGCCATTGAGAGACATCATAGGGGACTGTTGGTGGTAGGTTCACCCCATTCAGCTGCCCTGTGTGACGGATAAGCCAAGTGTTCCCATTTTGAACCATTTCATGTGTCTGAAGGTACAAAGTCTGCCTTCCTGGTGGGCCCGTAGAGCAAATCAAGTGCACTATTGGCCTACCGCTAGCCAATCTGATGGCTCAGATTACCGTGTCTGCAGTAGCATAGCAGGCGTAAAAAAGTTACAGCAAAGTTGATACAGTGAGATTTCAAAACGTTTAAATCCATATGAATAGAGAGACTGTTAACGAAGACAGCAAAGAGCTGCTGTTTTTATGAGTTCATGTTTAAGTTCTTACTCAGCACTGTCAACACTTTGTTTTCAACACTTTTATAGGCCATAAAATGCACGTTCTCCCTACTTCCACTCAGCGCTACAACCAGCACTGCAGCTGTAATGAATGAGTAGGAAAGTGTCTCTATAGGCTTGTGTTGTTATTAGTATTATTAGTGGCTTGGGTCTTTTTTTAGTATTGAGGAAGATTTCACTTTTTCTGTTCAGGGTGCCAACAGGGTGTCAACAGGGTGCCAACAGGGTGCCAACAGGGTGCCAACAGGGTGTCAACAGGGTGCCAACAGGGTGCCAACAGGGTGCCAACAGGGTGCCAACAGGGTGTCAACAGGGTGCCAACAGGGTGCCAACAGGGTGCCAACAGGGTGTCAACAGGGTGCCAACAGGGTGCCAACAGGGTGTCAACAGGGTGCCAACAGGGTGTCAACAGGGTGCCAACAGGGTGCCAACAGGGTGCCAACAGGGTGTCAACAGGGTGCCAACAGGGTGCCAACAGGGTGCCATTTGGGACAAAGATCATTTTTTGTTTTGTCCATTTTGAAGGCTTGTGTGTAAAAACAGAGTTATTGAAGCTGGTTGCCCCATGAATGACTTGTCTGTATTAGGGCTAGGCCCCTTTTTTCCCACTTCCTGCCTGAATGACATGCCCAGAATAAACTGCCTCTAGCTCAGGCCCTGAAGCCAGGATATGCATATAATTAGTACCATTGGAAACCAAACACTTTGAAGTTCGTAGAAATGTTAAAATAATGTAGGAGAATATAACACAATAGATATGGTAGGAGGAAATTCAAAGAAAAACCAACTGGAAATGTTTTTTTTATTGAGAGACCATCACCGTCTTAGAAATGAACGAGAAAGGTCATATTGAAAATTAGCTCCCTGGATGCAATTCCCATGGCTTCCACAGGGCGTCAGCAGTCTATGTTCAAGGTTTCAGGTTTGTAACTTCAAAAACAAATAAGAAATAACAGTTTTAGTAGAAGGACACAGTCTTGGAAATTCGTGTTTGCGCCCGCCATGAAGACATTACACACCTGATAAAATCGGTTTCCTATTGAATATACTTCTTTCAGAAAGAAATATTATAAGTTGATTACATTTTAGCCTATCTGAGGATTAAATAGAAACATATTTTGAATTGTTAAAAGAAAGTTTAGGGGTACATTTGTGGATTCCTTTCTCTGCAAGTTGAACCTGTGGATTACTCAAATTGATGGCGCCAACTAAACAGACTTTTTGGGATGTAAAGAAGGATTTTATCTAACAAAACAACACTACATGTTATAGCTGGGACCCTTGGGATGACAAATCAGAGGAAGATTTTCAAAAAGTAATTGAATATTTAATCGTTATATAGGAATGTATGAAACCTGTGCCAGTGATTTTTTTTGGGGATGTGAGGCGCCGTCCTAAAAACAATCAAATGGCATGTTTTAGCTGTAATAGCTACTGTAAATCGGACAGTTAGATTAACAAGAATTTAAGCTTTCAGCCGATATAAGACACTCATTAAGGGGTTTTATTTGCATGGAAAACATGTGTTTACATTGATAAAGCAAGTGAAATTGTAAACATTCCACTCACAAAAGTTCCAAATGAATAGAGACATTTCTACTGTCATATTATGTCTATATACAGTACAGTGTTGTAATGATGTGCAAATAGTTCAAAAGTACAAAAGGGAAAATAAATAAACATAAATATGGATTGTATTTACAATGGTGTTTGTTCTTCACTGGTTGCCCTTTTCTTGTGGCAACAGGTCACAAATCTTGCTGCTGTGATGGCACACTGTGGTTTTTCACCTGATACTGTAGGTATGGGAGTTTATCAAAATTGTGTTTGTTTTCAAATTCTTTGTGGATCTGTGTAATCTGAGGGAAATATGTCTCTCTAATATGGTCATACATTGGGCAGGAGGTTAGGAAGTGCAGATCAGTTTCCACCTCATTTTGTGGGCAGTGTGCACATAGCCTGTCTACTCTTGAGAGCCAGGTCTGCCTACAGTGGCCTTTCTCAATAGCAAGGCTATGCTCACTGAGTCTGTACATAGTCAAAGCTTTCCTTAAGTTTGGGTCAGTCACAGTGGTCAGATATTCTGCCACTGTGTTCTCTCTGTTTAGGGCCAAATAGCATTCTAGTTTGCTCTGTTTTTTTGTTAATTGTTTCCAATGTGTCAAGTAATTACCTTTTTGTGAACAGAGCCCCAGAACCAGTTTGCTGAGGGGAATCTTCTCTAGGTTCATCTCTCTGTAGGTGGGGACTTTGTGGTGAAATATGTGGGCATTGCTTCCTTTTAGGTGGTTGTAGAATTTAACAGATCTTTTCTGTATGTTGATAACTAGTGGGTATAAGTCCTTATTCTGCTCTGCATGTTTTGTTAGGGGTTTTGCATTGAAGACAAAGTATAATTGAGCAGAATTCTGCATGCAGAGTCTGAATTGGGTGTTTGTCCCATTTTGTGACGTCAAACCTCACAACCGTAGAGGGACATGCGTTCTATAACTGATCCTAATTGGGATGTCAAGATTTATGTTCCTTTTGATGGCATAGAAGACCCTTCTTGCCTTGTCTCTTAGATAGTTCACAGCTTTGTGGAAGTTATCTGTGGTGCTGATGTTAAGGCTGAGGTGGGTATAACTCTTTGTGTGTTCTAGGGCAACAGTGTCTAGATCCATCCCTCCCTTCCTGCCGGATTGGAAAGAGCTCACTGCAGACACTGTATATCGGTTTCAAAATGTGGTCCTTCGAGCAGGAACTCTGTACACCAACATAAGGAATTAGCCATGTGCTCTGTAAAGCCTTTCACCTTTTAGACCGAAAGCATGAAAAGAGTAGGTGTGGTGTGACATTATACAGGTCAAAGTGTAAACTGAAAATGCAGATAATCTCATCCTCAATCCTGGTACTCTTATAAGGTAGTACAAGGTAGAAGTGTAGCTAATGTTAGCTAGCTACCGTCCCAGTTCCAAACCATCAAAAAAAGACAACAAAAAAGAACCTTGTTCTCAACTGTCCTCCCCGGTTAATTAAAGGTGAAATAAAATAGAAAAGGAGTGATAATTAGGAGAGACATTGTGCATCAGACCTTTTTCCACTAATACCTCCAGATCTCCCACCGGGGCAGACCAGATAGATTATGAGCAGGACTGAGACAGACACCTCCTTTGGGTCCCTATACAGGTGGTTGACCCGACCTAATTCCTAAAGTAACA